>NW_026646176.1:0-87000 GCF_949987535.1 Balaenoptera acutorostrata
GTTTTGACGCTTTTCATGTGCTTTCAAGGCGATTCGAATCTACCTCCTGAAATCTGTTTCCTGCAATTCTGCCTTGCTTTCAAATCCTCTTCGTTGCCTTCCCTCAATATATTTGTGGACGAGAGTTATCATTTATAACTCAGCAGGTTTGTGAATTGCAGTGCCCCTGAGCTCCATTTTTCAAGTCGCTTTTTTGGGAGCTGGCCGCAAAAGCGCAGGATTGCTTCAGGCCCTATTCTGGTTCCAGAGGGCAGGGTAAGTCTGTGGTTAATTCTTCTTCCTGATGGGAAAATAGAGTGACCTGTGCCTGTCCCAACACCTAGAGCTAGTCTCTCATTGGTTCCCCCTCTTCCCGTTCATCCTCAGGACAAATTGCAACCTGTACGGAACAGGAGTTTAGTTAAAGGTGCTGATTCTCCAAGGAGGGAGATGGCTAATAAAGAGGCTGGAGTGGCGAACCCGAGCACAAGGAGATGAGAAATGAGGTGCGTTTTAGAAACCTTTCCCGATCACACGGTGTACCATCTTCTGGGTTTCTCATGCATGTTTTCGACGTAGGAAGATGCCCTTGAACCTGGAGATTTGGGACCCGTGGGATGGGTACCATGCAGTATTACTTTAAAGGGTGTGCGTTGGCTCACCCAACCTCACCAAACCTCTCAGCCCCAAGAGTGTCCACCCTTATGTCTCAATCAGCTGTGGGTCTAGATATGGTCAATCCAGGTTGCATCACAGCCCCTGAACGAATTGTGTAAGAATTTCTCTCTCTTTCACTGTCTTTGTTTCACGGGTTTTGAAAAGTCATTTATTTTTATAATGGGGTTTAGCTGCTTTTCACGGCTGTGTTTATGCCGCTTTACACCCCCTTGACTCACTTACAGAGAGATATCAATACATAGGTTTGAAGATTCTTACTAGTCAGATATATTCTTGTGCGGTGAATAGGGGGTGTTGATTCCAGTTCACTGAGCAAGGAGTAGGTCTTGTCTATTACATATTGGGTTTATGGAACGGTATCTGAGCTAATTTGAAACCCTTGTTTTATGCATCACCCCACCTCACCTTTCCCGTTCAGCAGCCATAGTGTGTTTTCTAAACGTGTGACTCTCTTCTGTTTTGTCTTTCAGTTCAAGTGTAGTGGTTTTTACATTCCCTCTATAAGTGATATCTTATGATAAGTGTCTTTTTCTGTGTGACTTATTTCACTTAGAATCGTCGTACCTAAATCCACTCATCGTGCTGCTACTAGCCTTATGACGTTGATTTCATGGCTGAGTGATATTCCATTGTACATGAGGACCACCACTTCTTTATCCATTTTTCTCTTTCCTAGGATATTTAAGGTGTAATGAAGTGGGGGTTCTTGTCAACAGAGCAGCCCTAAACTTTGGGGTGCCTGTGTCTTGCTGATTTTTAGTTTTCCCAATTTATACGCCCATGCGTGGAAGTGCCGTATGCTCTCTAAGCTGTGTTTTTTAGATGTTTCAGGACACACCGTACACTTTTCCAGAGTGGCTGTTGGCAATTTACATCCCGCCCATCAGCGTAGCAAGGCTCCCATTTCTCCATGGCCGGTCCTGCATTTCTGGTTTGGACACTTTTTTCCGCATGGCCCTTTTGCCCGCTGGGAAGCGAGAGTTCTTTGGAGCACTGATTTGCCTTTCCAGGTTGCTTGGTTGGCCCAAAAGGGCGTATGCGTTTTTTCCTGAATATATTCAGGAAAAAACGCATACGCCCTTTTTGGCCAAGGGCATCATTGTCCACGTTTTGCCGCTTTTCATGTGCTTTCAAGGCGATTCGAATCTACCTCCTGAAATCTGTTTCCTGCAATTCTGCCTTGCTTTCAAATCCTCTTCGTTGCCTTCCCTCAATATATTTGTGGACGAGAGTTATCACTTATAACTCTGCAGGTTTGGGAATTGCAGTGCCCCTGAGCTCCATTTTTCAAGTCGCCTTTTTGGGAGCTGGCCGCAAAAGTGCAGGATTGCTTCACGCCCTCTTCTGGTTCTGGGGAGCAGGCTGAGCTCGTGGTTAATTCTTCTTCCTGATGGGAAAATAGAGTGACCTGTGCCTGTCCCAACACCTAGAGCTAGTCTCTCATTGGTTCCCCCTCTTCCCGTTCATCCTCAGGACAAATTGCAACCTGTACGGAACAGGAGTTTAGTTAAAGGTGCTGATTCTCAAAGGAGGGAGATGGCTAGTAAAGCAGCTGGAATGGCGAACCCGAGCACAAGGAGATGAGAAATGAGGTGCGTTTTAGAAACCTTTCCCGATCACACGGTGTACCATCTTCTGGGTTTCTCATGCATGTTTTCGATGTAGGAAGATGCCCTTGAACCTGGAGATTTGGGACCCGTGGGATGGGTACCATGCAGTATTACTTTAAAGGGTGTGCGTTGGCTCACCCAACCTCACCAAACCTCTCAGCCCCAAGAGTGTCCACCCTTATGTCTCAATCAGCTGTGGGTCTAGATATGGTCAATCCAGGTTGCATCACAGCCCCTGAACGAATTGTGTAAGAATTTCTCTCTCTTTCACTGTCTTTGTTTCACGGGTTTTGAAAAGTCATTTATTTTTATAATGGGGTTTAGCTGCTTTTCACGGCTGTGTTTATGCCGCTTTACACCCCCTTGACTCACTTACAGAGAGATATCAATACATAGGTTTGAAGATTCTTACTAGTCAGATATATTCTTTTGCGGTGTATAGGGGGTGTTGAGTCCAGTTCACTGAGCAAGGAGTAAGTCTTGTCTATTACATATTGGGTTTATGGAACGGTATCTGAGCTAATTTGAAACCCTTGTTTTATGCATCACCCCACCTCACCTTTCCCGTTCAGCAGCCATAGTGTGTTTTCTAAACGTGTGACTCTCTTCTGTTTTGTCTTTCAGTTCAAGTGTAGTGGTTTTTACATTCCCTCTATAAGTGATATCTTATGATAAGTGTCTTTTTCTGTGTGACTTATTTCACTTAGAATCGTTGTACCTAAATCCACTCATCGTGCTGCTACTAGCCTTATGACGTTGATTTCATGGCTGAGTGATATTCCATTGTACATGAGGACCACCACTTCTTTATCCATTTTTCTCTTTCCTAGGATATTTAAGGTGTAATGAAGTGGGGGTTCTTGTCAACAGAGCAGCCCTAAACTTTGGGGTGCCTGTGTCTTGCTGATTTTTAGTTTTCCCAATTTATACGCCCATGAGTGGAAGTGCCGTATGGTGTCCAAGCTGTGTTTTTTAGATGTTTCAGGACACACCGTACACTTTTCCAGAGTGGCTGTTGGCAATTTACATCCCGCCCATCAGCGTAGCAAGGCTCCCATTTCTCCATGGCCGGTCCTGCATTTCTGGTTTGGACACTTTTTTCCGCATGGCCCTTTTGCCCGCTGGGAAGCGAGAGTTCTTTGGAGCACTGATTTGCCTTTCCAGGTTGCTTGGTTGGCCCAAAAGGGCGTATGCGTTTTTTCCTGAATATATTCAGGAAAAAACGCATACGCCCTTTTTGGCCAAGGGCATCATTGTCCACGTTTTGCCGCTTTTCATGTGCTTTCAAGGCGATTCGAATCTACCTCCTGAAATCTGTTTCCTGCAATTCTGCCTTGCTTTCAAATCCTCTTCGTTGCCTTCCCTCAATATATTTGTGGACGAGAGTTATCATTTATAACTCTGCAGGTTTGGGAATTGCAGTGCCCCTGAGCTCCATTTTTCAAGTCGCCTTTTTGGGAGCTGGCCGCAAAAGTGCAGGATTGCTTCACGCCCTCTTCTGGTTCTGGGGAGCAGGCTGAGCTCGTGGTTAATTCTTCTTCCTGATGGGAAAATAGAGTGACCTGTGCCTGTCCCAACACCTAGAGCTAGTCTCTCATTGGTTCCCCCTCTTCCCGTTCATCCTCAGGACAAATTGCAACCTGTATGGAACTGGAGTTTAGTTAAAGGTGCTGATTCTCCAAGGAGGGAGATGGCTAGTAAAGCGGCTGGAATGGCGAACCCGAGCACAAGGAGATGAGAAATGAGGTGCGTTTTAGAAACCTTTCCCGATCACACGGTGTACCATCTTCTGGGTTTCTCATGCATGTTTTCGACGTAGGAAGATGCCCTTGAACCTGGAGATTTGGGACCCATGGGATGAGTACCATGCAGTATTACTTTAAAGGGTCTGCGTTGGCTCACCCAACCTCACCAAACCTCTCAGCCCCAAGAGTGTCCACCCTTATGTCTCAATCAGCTGTGGGTCTAGATATGGTCAATCCAGGTTGCATCACAGCCCCTGAACGAATTGTGTAAGAATTTCTCTCTCTTTCACTGTCTTTGTTTCACGGGTTTTGAAAAGTCATTTATTTTTATAATGGGGTTTAGCTGCTTTTCACGGCTGTGTTTATGCCGCTTTACACCCCCTTGACTCACTTACAGAGCGATATTAATACATAGGTTTGAAGATTCTTACTAGTCAGATATATTCTTGTGCGTTGAATAGGGGGTGTTGAGTCCAGTTCACTGAGCAAGGAGTAGGTCTTGTCTATTACATATTGGGTTTATGGAACGGTATCTGAGCTAATTTGAAACCCTTGTTTTATGCATCACCCCACCTCACCTTTCCCGTTCAGCAGCCATAGTGTGTTTTCTAAACGTGTGACTCTCTTCTGTTTTGCCATTCAGGTCAAGTGTAGCGGTTTTTACATTCCCTCTATAAGTGATATCCATTGATAAGTGTCTTTTTCTGTGTGACTTATTTCACTTAGAATCGTCGTACCTAAATCCACTCATCGTGCTGCTACTAGCCTTATGACGTTGATTTCATGGCTGAGTGAAATTCCATTGTACATGAGGACCACAACTTCTTTATCCATTTTTCTCTTTCCCAGGATATTTAAGGTGTAATGAAGTGGGGGTTCTTGTCAACAGAGCAGCCCTAAACTTTGGGGTGCCTGTGTCTTGCTGATTTTTAGTTTTCCCAATTTATACGCCCATGCGTGGAAGTGCCGTATGCTCTCTAAGCTGTGCTTTTTAGACATTTCAGGACACACCGTACACTTCTCCAGAGTGGCTGTTGGCAATTTACATCCCGCTCATCAGCGTAGCAAGGCTCCCATTTCTCCATGGCCGGTCCTGCATTTCTGGTTTGGACACTTTTTTCCGCATGGCCCTTTTGCCCGCTGGGAAGCGAGACTTTTTGGAGCGATGATTTGCCTTTCCAGGTTGCTTGGTTGGCCCAAAAGTGCGTATGCGTTTTTTCCTGAATATATTCAGGAAAAAACGCATACGCCCTTTTTGGCCAAGGGCATCATTGTCCACGTTTTGCCGCTTTTCATGTGCTTTCAAGGCGATTCGAATCTACCTCCTGAAATCTGTTTCCTGCAATTCTGCCTTGCTTTCAAATCCTCTTCGTTGCCTTCCCTCAATATATTTGTGGACGAGAGTTATCATTTATAACTCTGCAGGTTCGGGAATTGCAGTGCCCCTGAGCTCCATTTTTCAAGTCGCCTTTTTGGGAGCTGGCCGCAAAAGTGCAGGATTGCTTCACGCCCTCTTCTGGTTCTGGGGAGCAGGCTGAGCTCGTGGTTAATTCTTCTTCCTGATGGGAAAATAGAGTGACCTGTGCCTGTCCCAACACCTAGAGCTAGTCTCTCATTGGTTCCCACTCTTCCCGTTCATCCTCAGGACAAATTGCAACCTGTACGGAACAGGAGTTTAGTTAAAGGTGCTGATTCTCCAAGGAGGGAGATGGCTAGTAAAGCGGCTGGAATGGCGAACCCGAGCACAAGGAGATGAGAAATGAGGTGCGTTTTAGAAACCTTTCCCGATCACACGGTGTACCATCTTCTGGGTTTCTCATGCATGTTTTCGACGTAGGAAGATGCCCTTGAACCTGGAGATTTGGGACCCATGGGATGAGTACCATGCAGTATTACTTTAAAGGGTCTGCGTTGGCTCACCCAACCTCACCAAACCTCTCAGCCCCAAGAGTGTCCACCCTTATGTCTCAATCAGCTGTGGGTCTAGATATGGTCAATCCAGGTTGCATCACAGCCCCTGAACGAATTGTGTAAGAATTTCTCTCTCTTTCACTGTCTTTGTTTCACGGGTTTTGAAAAGTCATTTATTTTTATAATGGGGTTTAGTTGCTTTTCACGGCTGTGTTTATGCCGCTTTACACCCCCTTGACTCACTTACAGAGCGATATTAATACATAGGTTTGAAGATTCTTACTAGTCAGATATATTCTTGTGCGTTGAATAGGGGGTGTTGAGTCCAGTTCACTGAGCAAGGAGTAGGTCTTGTCTATTACATATTGGGTTTATGGAACGGTATCTGAGCTAATTTGAAACCCTTGTTTTATGCATCACCCCACCTCACCTTTCCCGTTCAGCAGCCATAGTGTGTTTTCTAAACGTGTGACTCTCTTCTGTTTTGTCATTCAGGTCAAGTGTAGCGGTTTTTACATTCCCTCTATAAGTGATATCCATTGATAAGTGTCTTTTTCTGTGTGACTTATTTCACTTAGAATCGTCGTACCTAAATCCACTCATCGTGCTGCTACTAGCCTTATGACGTTGATTTCATGGCTGAGTGATATTCCATTGTACATGAGGACCACAACTTCTTTATCCATTTTTCTCTTTCCCAGGATATTTAAGGTGTAATGAAGTGGGGGTTCTTGTCAACAGAGCAGCCCTAAACTTTGGGGTGCCTGTGTCTTGCTGATTTTTAGTTTTCCCAATTTATACGCCCATGCGTGGAAGTGCCGTATGCTCTCTAAGCTGTGCTTTTTAGACGTTTCAGGACACACCGTACACTTCTCCAGAGTGGCTGTTGGCAATTTACATCCCGCCCATCAGCGTAGCAAGGCTCCCATTTCTCCATGGCCGGTCCTGCATTTCTGGTTTGGACACTTTTTTCCGCATGGCCCTTTTGCCCGCTGGGAAGCGAGACTTCTTTGGAGCGCTGATTTGCCTTTCCAGGTTGCTTGGTTGGCCAAAAAGGGCGTATGCGTTTTTTCCTGAATATATTCAGGAAAAAACGCATACGCCCTTTTTGGCCAAGGGCATCATTGTCCACGTTTTGCCGCTTTTCATGTGCTTTCAAGGCGATTCGAATCTACCTCCTGAAATCTGTTTCCTGCAATTCTGCCTTGCTTTCAAATCCTCTTCGTTGCCTTCCCTCAATATATTTGTGGACGAGAGTTATCATTTATAACTCAGCAGGTTTGTGAATTGCAGTGCCCCTGAGCTCCATTTTTCAAGTCGCTTTTTTGGGAGCTGGCCGCAAAAGCACAGGATTGCTTCAGGCCCTATTCTGGTTCCAGAGGGCAGGCTAAGTCTGTGGTTAATTCTTCTTCCTGATGGGAAAATAGAGTGACCTGTGCCTGTCCCAACACCTAGAGCTAGTCTCTCATTGGTTCCCCCTCTTCCCGTTCATCCTCAGGACAAATTGCAACCTGTACGGAACAGGAGGTTAGTTAAAGGTGCTGATTCTCCAAGGAGGGAGATGGCTAATAAAGCGGCTGGAGTGGCGAACCCGAGCACAAGGAGATGAGAAATGAGGTGCGTTTTAGAAACCTTTCCCGATCACACGGTATACCATCTTCTGGGTTTCTCATGCATGTTTTCGACGTAGGAAGATGCCCTTGAACCTGGAGATTTGGGACCCGTGGGATGGGTACCATGCAGTATTACTTTAAAGGGTGTGCGTTGGCTCACCCAACCTCACCAAACCTCTCAGCCCCAAGAGTGTCCACCCTTATGTCTCAATCAGCTGTGGGTCTAGATATGGTCAATCCAGGTTGCATCACAGCCCCTGAACGAATTGTGTAAGAATTTCTCTCTCTTTCACTGTCTTTGTTTCACGGGTTTTGAAAAGTCATTTATTTTTATAATGGGGTTTAGCTGCTTTTCACGGCTGTGTTTATGCCGCTTTACACCCCCTTGACTCACTTACAGAGAGATATCAATACATAGGTTTGAAGATTCTTACTAGTCAGATATATTCTTGTGCGGTGAATAGGGGGTGTTGAGTCCAGTTCACTGAGCAAGGAGTAGGTCTTGTCTATTACATATTGGGTTTATGGAACGGTATCTGAGCTAATTTGAAATCCTTGTTTTATGCATCACCCCACCTCACCTTTCCCGTTCAGCAGCCATAGTGTGTTTTCTAAACGTGTGACTCTCTTCTGTTTTGTCATTCAGGTCAAGTGTAGCGGTTTTTACATTCCCTCTATAAGTGATATCTTATGATAAGTGTCTTTTTCTGTGTGACTTATTTCACTTAGAATCGTCGTACCTAAATCCACTCATCGTGCTGCTACTAGCCTTATGACGTTGATTTCATGGCTGAGTGATATTCCATTGTACATGAGGACCACAACTTCTTTATCCATTTTTCTCTTTCCCAGGATATTTAAGGTGTAATGAAGTGGGGGTTCTTGTCAACAGAGCAGCCCTAAACTTTGGGGTGCCTGTGTCTTGCTGATTTTTAGTTTTCCCAATTTATACGCCCATGCGTGGAAGTGCCGTATGCTCTCTAAGCTGTGTTTTTTAGATGTTTCAGGACACACCGTACACTTTTCCAGAGTGGCTGTTGGCAATTTACATCCCGCCCATCAGCGTAGCAAGGCTCCCATTTCTCCATGGCCGGTCCTGCATTTCTGGTTTGGACACTTTTTTCCGCATGGCCCTTTTGCCCGCTGGGAAGCGAGACTTTTTGGAGCGATGATTTGCCTTTCCAGGTTGCTTGGTTGGCCCAAAAGTGCGTATGCGTTTTTTCCTGAATATATTCAGGAAAAAACGCATACGCCCTTTTTGGCCAAGGGCATCATTGTCCACGTTTTGCCGCTTTTCATGTGCTTTCAAGGCGATTCGAATCTACCTCCTGAAATCTGTTTCCTGCAATTCTGCCTTGCTTTCAAATCCTCTTCGTTGCCTTCCCTCAATATATTTGTGGACGAGAGTTATCATTTATAACTCTGCAGGTTCGGGAATTGCAGTGCCCCTGAGCTCCATTTTTCAAGTCGCCTTTTTGGGAGCTGGCCGCAAAAGTGCAGGATTGCTTCACGCCCTCTTCTGGTTCTGGGGAGCAGGCTGAGCTCGTGGTTAATTCTTCTTCCTGATGGGAAAATAGAGTGACCTGTGCCTGTCCCCACACCTAGAGCTAGTCTCTCATTGGTTCCCACTCTTCCCGTTCATCCTCAGGACAAATTGCAACCTGTACGGAACAGGAGTTTAGTTAAAGGTGCTGATTCTCCAAGGAGGGAGATGGCTAGTAAAGCGGCTGGAATGGCGAACCCGAGCACAAGGAGATGAGAAATGAGGTGCGTTTTAGAAACCTTTCCCGATCACACGGTGTACCATCTTCTGGGTTTCTCATGCATGTTTTCGACGTAGGAAGATGCCCTTGAACCTGGAGATTTGGGACCCATGGGATGAGTACCATGCAGTATTACTTTAAAGGGTGTGCGTTGGCTCACCCAACCTCACCAAACCTCTCAGCCCCAAGAGTGTCCACCCTTATGTCTCAATCAGCTGTGGGTCTAGATATGGTCAATCCAGGTTGCATCACAGCCCCTGAACGAATTGTGTAAGAATTTCTCTCTCTTTCACTGTCTTTGTTTCACGGGTTTTGAAAAGTCATTTATTTTTATAATGGGGTTTAGCTGCTTTTCACGGCTGTGTTTATGCCGCTTTACACCCCCTTGACTCACTTACAGAGCGATATTAATACATAGGTTTGAAGATTCTTACTAGTCAGATATATTCTTGTGCGTTGAATAGGGGGTGTTGAGTCCAGTTCACTGAGCAAGGAGTAGGTCTTGTCTATTACATATTGGGTTTATGGAACGGTATCTGAGCTAATTTGAAACCCTTGTTTTATGCATCACCCCACCTCACCTTTCCCGTTCAGCAGCCATAGTGTGTTTTCTAAACGTGTGACTCTCTTCTGTTTTGTCATTCAGGTCAAGTGTAGCGGTTTTTACATTCCCTCTATAAGTGATATCCATTGATAAGTGTCTTTTTCTGTGTGACTTATTTCACTTAGAATCGTCGTACCTAAATCCACTCATCGTGCTGCTACTAGCCTTATGACGTTGATTTCATGGCTGAGTGATATTCCATTGTACATGAGGACCACAACTTCTTTATCCATTTTTCTCTTTCCCAGGATATTTAAGGTGTAATGAAGTGGGGGTTCTTGTCAACAGAGCAGCCCTAAACTTTGGGGTGCCTGTGTCTTGCTGATTTTTAGTTTTCCCAATTTATACGCCCATGCGTGGAAGTGCCGTATGCTCTCTAAGCTGTGCTTTTTAGACGTTTCAGGACACACCGTACACTTCTCCAGAGTGGCTGTTGGCAATTTACATCCCGCCCATCAGCGTAGCAAGGCTCCCATTTCTCCATGGCCGGTCCTGCATTTCTGGTTTGGACACTTTTTTCTGCATGGCCCTTTTGCCCGCTGGGAAGCGAGACTTTTTGGAGCGATGATTTGCCTTTCCAGGTTGCTTGGTTGGCCCAAAAGTGCGTATGCGTTTTTTCCTGAATATATGCAGGAAAAAACGCATACGCCCTTTTTGGCCAAGGGCATCATTGTCCACGTTTTGCCGCTTTTCATGTGCTTTCAAGGCGATTCGAATCTACCTCCTGAAATCTGTTTCCTGCAATTCTGCCTTGCTTTCAAATCCTCTTCGTTGCCTTCCCTCAATATATTTGTGGACGAGAGTTATCATTTATAACTCAGCAGGTTTGTGAATTGCAGTGCCCCTGAGCTCCATTTTTCAAGTCGCTTTTTTGGGAGCTGGCCGCAAAAGCACAGGATTGCTTCAGGCCCTATTCTGGTTCCAGAGGGCAGGCTAAGTCTGTGGTTAATTCTTCTTCCTGATGGGAAAATAGAGTGACCTGTGCCTGTCCCAACACCTAGAGCTAGTCTCTCATTGGTTCCCCCTCTTCCCGTTCATCCTCAGGACAAATTGCAACCTGTACGGAACAGGAGTTTAGTTAAAGGTGCTGATTCTCCAAGGAGGGAGATGGCTAATAAAGCGGCTGGAGTGGCGAACCCGAGCACAAGGAGATGAGAAATGAGGTGCGTTTTAGAAACCTTTCCCGATCACACGGTATACCATCTTCTGGGTTTCTCATGCATGTTTTCGACGTAGGAAGATGCCCTTGAACCTGGAGATTTGGGACCCGTGGGATGGGTACCATGCAGTATTACTTTAAAGGGTGTGCGTTGGCTCACCCAACCTCACCAAACCTCTCAGCCCCAAGAGTGTCCACCCTTATGTCTCAATCAGCTGTGGGTCTAGATATGGTCAATCCAGGTTGCATCACAGCCCCTGAACGAATTGTGTAAGAATTTCTCTCTCTTTCACTGTCTTTGTTTCACGGGTTTTGAAAAGTCATTTATTTTTATAATGGGGTTTAGCTGCTTTTCACGGCTGTGTTTATGCCGCTTTACACCCCCTTGACTCACTTACAGAGAGATATCAATACATAGGTTTGAAGATTCTTACTAGTCAGATATATTCTTGTGCGGTGAATAGGGGGTGTTGAGTCCAGTTCACTGAGCAAGGAGTAGGTCTTGTCTATTACATATTGGGTTTATGGAACGGTATCTGAGCTAATTTGAAATCCTTGTTTTATGCATCACCCCACCTCACCTTTCCCGTTCAGCAGCCATAGTGTGTTTTCTAAACGTGTGACTCTCTTCTGTTTTGTCATTCAGGTCAAGTGTAGCGGTTTTTACATTCCCTCTATAAGTGATATCTTATGATAAGTGTCTTTTTCTGTGTGACTTATTTCACTTAGAATCGTCGTACCTAAATCCACTCATCGTGCTGCTACTAGCCTTATGACGTTGATTTCATGGCTGAGTGATATTCCATTGTACATGAGGACCACAACTTCTTTATCCATTTTTCTCTTTCCCAGGATATTTAAGGTGTAATGAAGTGGGGGTTCTTGTCAACAGAGCAGCCCTAAACTTTGGGGTGCCTGTGTCTTGCTGATTTTTAGTTTTCCCAATTTATACGCCCATGCGTGGAAGTGCCGTATGCTCTCTAAGCTGTGTTTTTTAGATGTTTCAGGACACACCGTACACTTTTCCAGAGTGGCTGTTGGCAATTTACATCCCGCCCATCAGCGTAGCAAGGCTCCCATTTCTCCATGGCCGGTCCTGCATTTCTGGTTTGGACACTTTTTTCCGCATGGCCCTTTTGCCCGCTGGGAAGCGAGACTTTTTGGAGCGATGATTTGCCTTTCCAGGTTGCTTGGTTGGCCCAAAAGTGCGTATGCGTTTTTTCCTGAATATATTCAGGAAAAAACGCATACGCCCTTTTTGGCCAAGGGCATCATTGTCCACGTTTTGCCGCTTTTCATGTGCTTTCAAGGCGATTCGAATCTACCTCCTGAAATCTGTTTCCTGCAATTCTGCCTTGCTTTCAAATCCTCTTCGTTGCCTTCCCTCAATATATTTGTGGACGAGAGTTATCATTTATAACTCTGCAGGTTCGGGAATTGCAGTGCCCCTGAGCTCCATTTTTCAAGTCGCCTTTTTGGGAGCTGGCCGCAAAAGTGCAGGATTGCTTCACGCCCTCTTCTGGTTCTGGGGAGCAGGCTGAGCTCGTGGTTAATTCTTCTTCCTGATGGGAAAATAGAGTGACCTGTGCCTGTCCCCACACCTAGAGCTAGTCTCTCATTGGTTCCCACTCTTCCCGTTCATCCTCAGGACAAATTGCAACCTGTACGGAACAGGAGTTTAGTTAAAGGTGCTGATTCTCCAAGGAGGGAGATGGCTAGTAAAGCGGCTGGAATGGCGAACCCGAGCACAAGGAGATGAGAAATGAGGTGCGTTTTAGAAACCTTTCCCGATCACACGGTGTACCATCTTCTGGGTTTCTCATGCATGTTTTCGACGTAGGAAGATGCCCTTGAACCTGGAGATTTGGGACCCATGGGATGAGTACCATGCAGTATTACTTTAAAGGGTGTGCGTTGGCTCACCCAACCTCACCAAACCTCTCAGCCCCAAGAGTGTCCACCCTTATGTCTCAATCAGCTGTGGGTCTAGATATGGTCAATCCAGGTTGCATCACAGCCCCTGAACGAATTGTGTAAGAATTTCTCTCTCTTTCACTGTCTTTGTTTCACGGGTTTTGAAAAGTCATTTATTTTTATAATGGGGTTTAGCTGCTTTTCACGGCTGTGTTTATGCCGCTTTACACCCCCTTGACTCACTTACAGAGCGATATTAATACATAGGTTTGAAGATTCTTACTAGTCAGATATATTCTTGTGCGTTGAATAGGGGGTGTTGAGTCCAGTTCACTGAGCAAGGAGTAGGTCTTGTCTATTACATATTGGGTTTATGGAACGGTATCTGAGCTAATTTGAAACCCTTGTTTTATGCATCACCCCACCTCACCTTTCCCGTTCAGCAGCCATAGTGTGTTTTCTAAACGTGTGACTCTCTTCTGTTTTGTCATTCAGGTCAAGTGTAGCGGTTTTTACATTCCCTCTATAAGTGATATCCATTGATAAGTGTCTTTTTCTGTGTGACTTATTTCACTTAGAATCGTCGTACCTAAATCCACTCATCGTGCTGCTACTAGCCTTATGACGTTGATTTCATGGCTGAGTGATATTCCATTGTACATGAGGACCACAACTTCTTTATCCATTTTTCTCTTTCCCAGGATATTTAAGGTGTAATGAAGTGGGGGTTCTTGTCAACAGAGCAGCCCTAAACTTTGGGGTGCCTGTGTCTTGCTGATTTTTAGTTTTCCCAATTTATACGCCCATGCGTGGAAGTGCCGTATGCTCTCTAAGCTGTGCTTTTTAGACGTTTCAGGACACACCGTACACTTCTCCAGAGTGGCTGTTGGCAATTTACATCCCGCCCATCAGCGTAGCAAGGCTCCCATTTCTCCATGGCCGGTCCTGCATTTCTGGTTTGGACACTTTTTTCTGCATGGCCCTTTTGCCCGCTGGGAAGCGAGACTTCTTTGGAGCGCTGATTTGCCTTTCCAGGTTGCTTGGTTGGCCAAAAAGGGCGTATGCGTTTTTTCCTGAATATATTCAGGAAAAAACGCATACGCCCTTTTTGGCCAAGGGCATCATTGTCCACGTTTTGCCGCTTTTCATGTGCTTTCAAGGCGATTCGAATCTACCTCCTGAAATCTGTTTCCTGCAATTCTGCCTTGCTTTCAAATCCTCTTCGTTGCCTTCCCTCAATATATTTGTGGACGAGAGTTATCATTTATAACTCAGCAGGTTTGTGAATTGCAGTGCCCCTGAGCTCCATTTTTCAAGTCGCTTTTTTGGGAGCTGGCCGCAAAAGCGCAGGATTGCTTCAGGCCCTATTCTGGTTCCAGAGGGCAGGCTAAGTCTGTGGTTAATTCTTCTTCCTGATGGGAAAATAGAGTGACCTGTGCCTGTCCCAACACCTAGAGCTAGTCTCTCATTGGTTCCCCCTCTTCCCGTTCATCCTCAGGACAAATTGCAACCTGTACGGAACAGGAGTTTAGTTAAAGGTGCTGATTCTCCAAGGAGGGAGATGGCTAATAAAGCGGCTGGAGTGGCGAACCCGAGCACAAGGAGATGAGAAATGAGGTGCGTTTTAGAAACCTTTCCCGATCACACGGTATACCATCTTCTGGGTTTCTCATGCATGTTTTCGACGTAGGAAGATGCCCTTGAACCTGGAGATTTGGGACCCGTGGGATGGGTACCATGCAGTATTACTTTAAAGGGTGTGCGTTGGCTCACCCAACCTCACCAAACCTCTCAGCCCCAAGAGTGTCCACCCTTATGTCTCAATCAGCTGTGGGTCTAGATATGGTCAATCCAGGTTGCATCACAGCCCCTGAACGAATTGTGTAAGAATTTCTCTCTCTTTCACTGTCTTTGTTTCACGGGTTTTGAAAAGTCATTTATTTTTATAATGGGGTTTAGCTGCTTTTCACGGCTGTGTTTATGCCGCTTTACACCCCCTTGACTCACTTACAGAGAGATATCAATACATAGGTTTGAAGATTCTTACTAGTCAGATATATTCTTGTGCGGTGAATAGGGGGTGTTGAGTCCAGTTCACTGAGCAAGGAGTAGGTCTTGTCTATTACATATTGGGTTTATGGAACGGTATCTGAGCTAATTTGAAACCCTTGTTTTATGCATCACCCCACCTCACCTTTCCCGTTCAGCAGCCATAGTGTGTTTTCTAAACGTGTGACTCTCTTCTGTTTTGTCATTCAGGTCAAGTGTAGCGGTTTTTACATTCCCTCTATAAGTGATATCTTATGATAAGTGTCTTTTTCTGTGTGACTTATTTCACTTAGAATCGTCGTACCTAAATCCACTCATCGTGCTGCTACTAGCCTTATGACGTTGATTTCATGGCTGAGTGATATTCCATTGTACATGAGGACCACCACTTCTTTATCCATTTTTCTCTTTCCTAGGATATTTAAGGTGTAATGAAGTGGGGGTTCTTGTCAACAGAGCAGCCCTAAACTTTGGGGTGCCTGTGTCTTGCTGATTTTTAGTTTTCCCAATTTATACGCCCATGCGTGGAAGTGCCGTATGCTCTCTAAGCTGTGTTTTTTAGATGTTTCAGGACACACCGTACACTTTTCCAGAGTGGCTGTTGGCAATTTACATCCCGCCCATCAGCGTAGCAAGGCTCCCATTTCTCCATGGCCGGTCCTGCATTTCTGGTTTGGACACTTGTTTCCGCATGGCCCTTTTGCCCGCTGGGAAGCGAGACTTTTTGGAGCGATGATTTGCCTTTCCAGGTTGCTTGGTTGGCCCAAAAGTGCGTATGCGTTTTTTCCTGAATATATGCAGGAAAAAACGCATACGCCCTTTTTGGCCAAGGGCATCATTGTCCACGTTTTGCCGCTTTTCATGTGCTTTCAAGGCGATTCGAATCTACCTCCTGAAATCTGTTTCATCTGGGTTTCAATCTGGGTTTCTCATGCATGTTTTCGACGTAGGAAGATGCCCTTGAACCTGGAGATTTGGGACCCATGGGATGAGTACCATGCAGTATTACTTTAAAGGGTCTGCGTTGGCTCACCCAACCTCACCAAACCTCTCAGCCCCAAGAGTGTCCACCCTTATGTCTCAATCAGCTGTGGGTCTAGATATGGTCAATCCAGGTTGCATCACAGCCCCTGAACGAATTGTGTAAGAATTTCTCTCTCTTTCACTGTCTTTGTTTCACGGGTTTTGAAAAGTCATTTATTTTTATAATGGGGTTTAGCTGCTTTTCACGGCTGTGTTTATGCCGCTTTACACCCCCTTGACTCACTTACAGAGCGATATTAATACATAGGTTTGAAGATTCTTACTAGTCAGATATATTCTTGTGCGTTGAATAGGGGGTGTTGAGTCCAGTTCACTGAGCAAGGAGTAGGTCTTGTCTATTACATATTGGGTTTATGGAACGGTATCTGAGCTAATTTGAAACCCTTGTTTTATGCATCACCCCACCTCACCTTTCCCGTTCAGCAGCCATAGTGTGTTTTCTAAACGTGTGACTCTCTTCTGTTTTGTCATTCAGGTCAAGTGTAGCGGTTTTTACATTCCCTCTATAAGTGATATCCATTGATAAGTGTCTTTTTCTGTGTGACTTATTTCACTTAGAATCGTCGTACCTAAATCCACTCATCGTGCTGCTACTAGCCTTATGACGTTGATTTCATGGCTGAGTGATATTCCATTGTACATGAGGACCACCACTTCTTTATCCATTTTTCTCTTTCCTAGGATATTTAAGGTGTAATGAAGTGGGGGTTCTTGTCAACAGAGCAGCCCTAAACTTTGGGGTGCCTGTGTCTTGCTGATTTTTAGTTTTCCCAATTTATACGCCCATGCGTGGAAGTGCCGTATGCTCTCTAAGCTGTGCTTTTTAGACGTTTCAGGACACACCGTACACTTCTCCAGAGTGGCTGTTGGCAATTTACATCCCGCCCATCAGCGTAGCAAGGCTCCCATTTCTCCATGGCCGGTCCTGCATTTCTGGTTTGGACACTTTTTTCCGCATGGCCCTTTTGCCCGCTGGGAAGCGAGACTTCTTTGGAGCGCTGATTTGCCTTTCCAGGTTGCTTGGTTGGCCAAAAAGGGCGTATGCGTTTTTTCCTGAATATATTCAGGAAAAAACGCATACGCCCTTTTTGGCCAAGGGCATCATTGTCCACGTTTTGCCGCTTTTCATGTGCTTTCAAGGCGATTCGAATCTACCTCCTGAAATCTGTTTCCTGCAATTCTGCCTTGCTTTCAAATCCTCTTCGTTGCATTCCCTCAATATATTTGTGGACGAGAGTTATCATTTATAACTCAGCAGGTTTGTGAATTGCAGTGCCCCTGAGCTCCATTTTTCAAGTCGCTTTTTTGGGAGCTGGCCTCAAAAGCGCAGGATTGCTTCAGGCCCTATTCTGGTTCCAGAGGGCAGGCTAAGTCTGTGGTTAATTCTTCTTCCTGATGGGAAAATAGAGTGACCTGTGCCTGTCCCAACACCTAGAGCTAGTCTCTCATTGGTTCCCCCTCTTCCCGTTCATCCTCAGGACAAATTGCAACCTGTACAGAACAGGAGTTTAGTTAAAGGTGCTGATTCTCCAAGGAGGGAGATGGCTAATAAAGCGGCTGGAGTGGCGAACCCGAGCACAAGGAGATGAGAAATGAGGTGCGTTTTAGAAACCTTTCCCGATCACACGGTATACCATCTTCTGGGTTTCTCATGCATGTTTTCGACGTAGGAAGATGCCCTTGAACCTGGAGATTTGGGACCCGTGGGATGGGTACCATGCAGTATTACTTTAAAGGGTGTGCGTTGGCTCACCCAACCTCACCAAAACTCTCAGCCCCAAGAGTGTCCACCCTTATGTCTCAATCAGCTGTGGGTCTAGATATGGTCAATCCAGGTTGCATCACAGCCCCTGAACGAATTGTGTAAGAATTTCTCTCTCTTTCACTGTCTTTGTTTCACGGGTTTTGAAAAGTCATTTATTTTTATAATGGGGTTTAGCTGCTTTTCACGGCTGTGTTTATGCCGCTTTACACCCCCTTGACTCACTTACAGAGAGATATCAATACATAGGTTTGAAGATTCTTACTAGTCAGATATATTCTTGTGCGGTGAATAGGGGGTGTTGAGTCCAGTTCACTGAGCAAGGAGTAGGTCTTGTCTATTACATATTGGGTTTATGGAACGGTATCTGAGCTAATTTGAAACCCTTGTTTTATGCATCACCCCACCTCACCTTTCCCGTTCAGCAGCCATAGTGTGTTTTCTAAACGTGTGACTCTCTTCTGTTTTGTCATTCAGGTCAAGTGTAGCGGTTTTTACATTCCCTCTATAAGTGATATCTTATGATAAGTGTCTTTTTCTGTGTGACTTATTTCACTTAGAATCGTCGTACCTAAATCCACTCATCGTGCTGCTACTAGCCTTATGACATTGATTTCATGGCTGAGTGATATTCCATTGTACATGAGGACCACCACTTCTTTATCCATTTTTCTCTTTCCTAGGATATTTAAGGTGTAATGAAGTGGGGGTTCTTGTCAACAGAGCAGCCCTAAACTTTGGGGTGCCTGTGTCTTGCTGATTTTTAGTTTTCCCAATTTATACGCCCATGCGTGGAAGTGCCGTATGCTCTCTAAGCTGTGTTTTTTGATGTTTCAGGACACACCGTACACTTCTCCAGAGTGGCTGTTGGCAATTTACATCCCGCCCATCAGCGTAGCAAGGCTCCCATTTCTCCATGGCCGGTCCTGCATTTCTGGTTTGGACACTTTTTTCCGCATGGCCCTTTTGCCCGCTGGGAAGCGAGACTTCTTTGGAGCGCTGATTTGCCTTTCCAGGTTGCTTGGTTGGCCAAAAAGGGCGTATGCGTTTTTTCCTGAATATATTCAGGAAAAAACGCATACGCCCTTTTTGGCCAAGGGCATCATTGTCCACGTTTTGCCGCTTTTCATGTGCTTTCAAGGCGATTCGAATCTACCTCCTGAAATCTGTTTCCTGCAATTCTGCCTTGCTTTCAAATCCTCTTCGTTGCCTTCCCTCAATATATTTGTGGACGAGAGTTATCATTTATAAATCAGCAGGTTTGTGAATTGCAGTGCCCCTGAGCTCCATTTTTCAAGTCGCTTTTTTGGGAGCTGGCCGCAAAAGCGCAGGATTGCTTCAGGCCCTATTCTGGTTCCAGAGGGCAGGCTAAGTCTGTGGTTAATTCTTCTTCCTGATGGGAAAATAGAGTGACCTGTGCCTGTCCCAACACCTAGAGCTAGTCTCTCATTGGTTCCCCCTCTTCCCGTTCATCCTCAGGACAAATTGCAACCTGTACGGAACAGGAGTTTAGTTAAAGGTGCTGATTCTCCAAGGAGGGAGATGGCTAATAAAGCGGCTGGAGTGGCGAACCCGAGCACAAGGAGATGAGAAATGAGGTGCGTTTTAGAAACCTTTCCCGATCACACGGTATACCATCTTCTGGGTTTCTCATGCATGTTTTCGACGTAGGAAGATGCCCTTGAACCTGGAGATTTGGGACCCGTGGGATGGGTACCATGCAGTATTACTTTAAAGGGTGTGCGTTGGCTCACCCAACCTCACCAAACCTCTCAGCCCCAAGAGTGTCCACCCTTATGTCTCAATCAGCTGTGGGTCTAGATATGGTCAATCCAGGTTGCATCACAGCCCCTGAACGAATTGTGTAAGAATTTCTCTCTCTTTCACTGTCTTTGTTTCACGGGTTTTGAAAAGTCATTTATTTTTATAATGGGGTTTAGCTGCTTTTCACGGCTGTGTTTATGCCGCTTTACACCCCCTTGACTCACTTACAGAGAGATATCAATACATAGGTTTGAAGATTCTTACTAGTCAGATATATTCTTGTGCGGTGAATAGGGGGTGTTGAGTCCAGTTCACTGAGCAAGGAGTAGGTCTTGTCTATTACATATTGGGTTTATGGAACGGTATCTGAGCTAATTTGAAACCCTTGTTTTATGCATCACCCCACCTCACCTTTCCCGTTCAGCAGCCATAGTGTGTTTTCTAAACGTGTGACTCTCTTCTGTTTTGTCATTCAGGTCAAGTGTAGCGGTTTTTACATTCCCTCTATAAGTGATATCTTATGATAAGTGTCTTTTTCTGTGTGACTTATTTCACTTAGAATCGTTGTACCTAAATCCAATCATCGTGCTGCTACTAGCCTTATGACGTTGATTTCATGGCTGAGTGATATTCCATTGTACATGAGGACCACCACTTCTTTATCCATTTTTCTCTTTCCTAGGATATTTAAGGTGTAATGAAGTGGGGGTTCTTGTCAACAGAGCAGCCCTAAACTTTGGGGTGCCTGTGTCTTGCTGATTTTTAGTTTTCCCAATTTATACGCCCATGCGTGGAAGTGCCGTATGCTCTCTAAGCTGTGTTTTTTAGATGTTTCAGGACACACCGTACACTTTTCCAGAGTGGCTGTTGGCAATTTACATCCCGCCCATCAGCGTAGCAAGGCTCCCATTTCTCCATGGCCGGTCCTGCATTTCTGGTTTGGACACTTTTTTCCGCATGGCCCTTTTGCCCGCTGGGAAGCGAGACTTTTTGGAGCGATGATTTGCCTTTCCAGGTTGCTTGGTTGGCCCAAAAGTGCGTATGCGTTTTTTCCTGAATATATGCAGGAAAAAACGCATACGCCCTTTTTGGCCAAGGGCATCATTGTCCACGTTTTGCCGCTTTTCATGTGCTTTCAAGGCGATTCGAATCTACCTCCTGAAATCTGTTTCCTGCAATTCTGCCTTGCTTTCAAATCCTCTTCGTTGCCTTCCCTCAATATATTTGTGGACGAGAGTTATCATTTATAACTCTGCAGGTTCGGGAATTGCAGTGCCCCTGAGCTCCATTTTTCAAGTCGCTTTTTTGGGAGCTGGCCGCAAAAGCGCAGGATTGCTTCAGGCCCTATTCTGGTTCCAGAGGGCAGGCTAAGTCTGTGGTTAATTCTTCTTCCTGATGGGAAAATAGAGTGACCTGTGCCTGTCCCAACACCTAGAGCTAGTCTCTCATTGGTTCCCCCTCTTCCCGTTCATCCTCAGGACAAATTGCAACCTGTACGGAACAGGAGTTTAGTTAAAGGTGCTGATTCTCCAAGGAGGGAGATGGCTAATAAAGCGGCTGGAGTGGCGAACCCGAGCACAAGGAGATGAGAAATGAGGTGCGTTTTAGAAACCTTTCCCGATCACACGGTATACCATCTTCTGGGTTTCTCATGCATGTTTTCGACGTAGGAAGATGCCCTTGAACCTGGAGATTTGGGACCCGTGGGATGGGTACCATGCAGTATTACTTTAAAGGGTGTGCGTTGGCTCACCCAACCTCACCAAACCTCTCAGCCCCAAGAGTGTCCACCCTTATGTCTCAATCAGCTGTGGGTCTAGATATGGTCAATCCAGGTTGCATCACAGCCCCTGAACGAATTGTGTAAGAATTTCTCTCTCTTTCACTGTCTTTGTTTCACGGGTTTTGAAAAGTCATTTATTTTTATAATGGGGTTTAGCTGCTTTTCACGGCTGTGTTTATGCCGCTTTACACCCCCTTGACTCACTTACAGAGAGATATCAATACATAGGTTTGAAGATTCTTACTAGTCAGATATATTCTTGTGCGGTGAATAGGGGGTGTTGAGTCCAGTTCACTGAGCAAGGAGTAGGTCTTGTCTATTACATATTGGGTTTATGGAACGGTATCTGAGCTAATTTGAAACCCTTGTTTTATGCATCACCCCACCTCACCTTTCCCGTTCAGCAGCCATAGTGTGTTTTCTAAACGTGTGACTCTCTTCTGTTTTGTCATTCAGGTCAAGTGTAGCGGTTTTTACATTCCCTCTATAAGTGATATCTTATGATAAGTGTCTTTTTCTGTGTGACTTATTTCACTTAGAATCGTTGTACCTAAATCCAATCATCGTGCTGCTACTAGCCTTATGACGTTGATTTCATGGCTGAGTGATATTCCATTGTACATGAGGACCACCACTTCTTTATCCATTTTTCTCTTTCCTAGGATATTTAAGGTGTAATGAAGTGGGGGTTCTTGTCAACAGAGCAGCCCTAAACTTTGGGGTGCCTGTGTCTTGCTGATTTTTAGTTTTCCCAATTTATACGCCCATGCGTGGAAGTGCCGTATGCTCTCTAAGCTGTGTTTTTTAGATGTTTCAGGACACACCGTACACTTTTCCAGAGTGGCTGTTGGCAATTTACATCCCGCCCATCAGCGTAGCAAGGCTCCCATTTCTCCATGGCCGGTCCTGCATTTCTGGTTTGGACACTTTTTTCCGCATGGCCCTTTTGCCCGCTGGGAAGCGAGACTTTTTGGAGCGATGATTTGCCTTTCCAGGTTGCTTGGTTGGCCCAAAAGTGCGTATGCGTTTTTTCCTGAATATATGCAGGAAAAAACGCATACGCCCTTTTTGGCCAAGGGCATCATTGTCCACGTTTTGCCGCTTTTCATGTGCTTTCAAGGCGATTCGAATCTACCTCCTGAAATCTGTTTCCTGCAATTCTGCCTTGCTTTCAAATCCTCTTCGTTGCCTTCCCTCAATATATTTGTGGACGAGAGTTATCATTTATAACTCTGCAGGTTCGGGAATTGCAGTGCCCCTGAGCTCCATTTTTCAAGTCGCTTTTTTGGGAGCTGGCCGCAAAAGCGCAGGATTGCTTCAGGCCCTATTCTGGTTCCAGAGGGCAGGCTAAGTCTGTGGTTAATTCTTCTTCCTGATGGGAAAATAGAGTGACCTGTGCCTGTCCCAACACCTAGAGCTAGTCTCTCATTGGTTCCCCCTCTTCCCGTTCATCCTCAGGACAAATTGCAACCTGTACGGAACAGGAGTTTAGTTAAAGGTGCTGATTCTCCAAGGAGGGAGATGGCTAATAAAGCGGCTGGAGTGGCGAACCCGAGCACAAGGAGATGAGAAATGAGGTGCGTTTTAGAAACCTTTCCCGATCACACGGTATACCATCTTCTGGGTTTCTCATGCATGTTTTCGACGTAGGAAGATGCCCTTGAACCTGGAGATTTGGGACCCGTGGGATGGGTACCATGCAGTATTACTTTAAAGGGTGTGCGTTGGCTCACCCAACCTCACCAAACCTCTCAGCCCCAAGAGTGTCCACCCTTATGTCTCAATCAGCTGTGGGTCTAGATATGGTCAATCCAGGTTGCATCACAGCCCCTGAACGAATTGTGTAAGAATTTCTCTCTCTTTCACTGTCTTTGTTTCACGGGTTTTGAAAAGTCATTTATTTTTATAATGGGGTTTAGCTGCTTTTCACGGCTGTGTTTATGCCGCTTTACACCCCCTTGACTCACTTACAGAGAGATATCAATACATAGGTTTGAAGATTCTTACTAGTCAGATATATTCTTGTGCGGTGAATAGGGGGTGTTGAGTCCAGTTCACTGAGCAAGGAGTAGGTCTTGTCTATTACATATTGGGTTTATGGAACGGTATCTGAGCTAATTTGAAACCCTTGTTTTATGCATCACCCCGCCTCACCTTTCCCGTTCAGCAGCCATAGTGTGTTTTCTAAACGTGTGATTCTCTTCTGTTTTGTCATTCAGGTCAAGTGTAGCGGTTTTTACATTCCCTCTATAAGTGATATCTTATGATAAGTGTCTTTTTCTGTGTGACTTATTTCACTTAGAATCGTCGTACCTAAATCCACTCATCGTGCTGCTACTAGCCTTATGACGTTGATTTCATGGCTGAGTGATATTCCATTGTACATGAGGACCACCACTTCTTTATCCATTTTTCTCTTTCCTAGGATATTTAAGGTGTAATGAAGTGGGGGTTCTTGTCAACAGAGCAGCCCTAAACTTTGGGGTGCCTGTGTCTTGCTGATTTTTAGTTTTCCCAATTTATACGCCCATGCGTCGAAGTGCCGTATGCTCTCTAAGCTGTGTTTTTTAGATGTTTCAGGACACACCGTACACTTTTCCAGAGTGGCTGTTGGCAATTTACATCCCGCCCATCAGCGTAGCAAGGCTCCCATTTCTCCATGGCCGGTCCTGCATTTCTGGTTTGGACACTTTTTTCCGCATGGCCCTTTTGCCCGCTGGGAAGCGAGACTTTTTGGAGCGATGATTTGCCTTTCCAGGTTGCTTGGTTGGCCCAAAAGTGCGTATGCGTTTTTTCCTGAATATATGCAGGAAAAAACGCATACGCCCTTTTTGGCCAAGGGCATCATTGTCCACGTTTTGCCGCTTTTCATGTGCTTTCAAGGCGATTCGAATCTACCTCCTGAAATCTGTTTCCTGCAATTCTGCCTTGCTTTCAAATCCTCTTCGTTGCCTTCCCTCAATATATTTGTGGACGAGAGTTATCATTTATAACTCTGCAGGTTCGGGAATTGCAGTGCCCCTGAGCTCCATTTTTCAAGTCGCTTTTTTGGGAGCTGGCCGCAAAAGCGCAGGATTGCTTCAGGCCCTATTCTGGTTCCAGAGGGCAGGCTAAGTCTGTGGTTAATTCTTCTTCCTGATGGGAAAATAGAGTGACCTGTGCCTGTCCCAACACCTAGAGCTAGTCTCTCATTGGTTCCCCCTCTTCCCGTTCATCCTCAGGACAAATTGCAACCTGTACGGAACAGGAGTTTAGTTAAAGGTGCTGATTCTCCAAGGAGGGAGATGGCTAATAAAGCGGCTGGAGTGGCGAACCCGAGCACAAGGAGATGAGAAATGAGGTGCGTTTTAGAAACCTTTCCCGATCACACGGTATACCATCTTCTGGGTTTCTCATGCATGTTTTCGACGTAGGAAGATGCCCTTGAACCTGGAGATTTGGGACCCGTGGGATGGGTACCATGCAGTATTACTTTAAAGGGTGTGCGTTGGCTCACCCAACCTCACCAAACCTCTCAGCCCCAAGAGTGTCCACCCTTATGTCTCAATCAGCTGTGGGTCTAGATATGGTCAATCCAGGTTGCATCACAGCCCCTGAACGAATTGTGTAAGAATTTCTCTCTCTTTCACTGTCTTTGTTTCACGGGTTTTGAAAAGTCATTTATTTTTATAATGGGGTTTAGCTGCTTTTCACGGCTGTGTTTATGCCGCTTTACACCCCCTTGACTCACTTACAGAGAGATATCAATACATAGGTTTGAAGATTCTTACTAGTCAGATATATTCTTGTGCGGTGAATAGGGGGTGTTGAGTCCAGTTCACTGAGCAAGGAGTAGGTCTTGTCTATTACATATTGGGTTTATGGAACGGTATCTGAGCTAATTTGAAACCCTTGTTTTATGCATCACCCCACCTCACCTTTCCCGTTCAGCAGCCATAGTGTGTTTTCTAAACGTGTGACTCTCTTCTGTTTTGTCATTCAGGTCAAGTGTAGCGGTTTTTACATTCCCTCTATAAGTGATATCTTATGATAAGTGTCTTTTTCTGTGTGACTTATTTCACTTAGAATCGTTGTACCTAAATCCAATCATCGTGCTGCTACTAGCCTTATGACGTTGATTTCATGGCTGAGTGATATTCCATTGTACATGAGGACCACCACTTCTTTATCCATTTTTCTCTTTCCTAGGATATTTAAGGTGTAATGAAGTGGGGGTTCTTGTCAACAGAGCAGCCCTAAACTTTGGGGTGCCTGTGTCTTGCTGATTTTTAGTTTTCCCAATTTATACGCCCATGCGTGGAAGTGCCGTATGCTCTCTAAGCTGTGTTTTTTAGATGTTTCAGGACACACCGTACACTTTTCCAGAGTGGCTGTTGGCAATTTACATCCCGCCCATCAGCGTAGCAAGGCTCCCATTTCTCCATGGCCGGTCCTGCATTTCTGGTTTGGACACTTGTTTCCGCATGGCCCTTTTGCCCGCTGGGAAGCGAGACTTTTTGGAGCGATGATTTGCCTTTCCAGGTTGCTTGGTTGGCCCAAAAGTGCGTATGCGTTTTTTCCTGAATATATGCAGGAAAAAACGCATACGCCCTTTTTGGCCAAGGGCATCATTGTCCACGTTTTGCCGCTTTTCATGTGCTTTCAAGGCGATTCGAATCTACCTCCTGAAATCTGTTTCCTGCAATTCTGCCTTGCTTTCAAATCCTCTTCGTTGCCTTCCCTCAATATATTTGTGGACGAGAGTTATCATTTATAACTCTGCAGGTTCGGGAATTGCAGTGCCCCTGAGCTCCATTTTTCAAGTCGCTTTTTTGGGAGCTGGCCGCAAAAGCGCAGGATTGCTTCAGGCCCTATTCTGGTTCCAGAGGGCAGGCTAAGTCTGTGGTTAATTCTTCTTCCTGATGGGAAAATAGAGTGACCTGTGCCTGTCCCAACACCTAGAGCTAGTCTCTCATTGGTTCCCCCTCTTCCCGTTCATCCTCAGGACAAATTGCAACCTGTACGGAACAGGAGTTTAGTTAAAGGTGCTGATTCTCCAAGGAGGGAGATGGCTAATAAAGCGGCTGGAGTGGCGAACCCGAGCACAAGGAGATGAGAAATGAGGTGCGTTTTAGAAACCTTTCCCGATCACACGGTATACCATCTTCTGGGTTTCTCATGCATGTTTTCGACGTAGGAAGATGCCCTTGAACCTGGAGATTTGGGACCCGTGGGATGGGTACCATGCAGTATTACTTTAAAGGGTGTGCGTTGGCTCACCCAACCTCACCAAACCTCTCAGCCCCAAGAGTGTCCACCCTTATGTCTCAATCAGCTGTGGGTCTAGATATGGTCAATCCAGGTTGCATCACAGCCCCTGAACGAATTGTGTAAGAATTTCTCTCTCTTTCACTGTCTTTGTTTCACGGGTTTTGAAAAGTCATTTATTTTTATAATGGGGTTTAGCTGCTTTTCACGGCTGTGTTTATGCCGCTTTACACCCCCTTGACTCACTTACAGAGAGATATCAATACATAGGTTTGAAGATTCTTACTAGTCAGATATATTCTTGTGCGGTGAATAGGGGGTGTTGAGTCCAGTTCACTGAGCAAGGAGTAGGTCTTGTCTATTACATATTGGGTTTATGGAACGGTATCTGAGCTAATTTGAAACCCTTGTTTTATGCATCACCCCGCCTCACCTTTCCCGTTCAGCAGCCATAGTTTGTTTTCTAAACGTGTGATTCTCTTCTGTTTTGTCATTCAGGTCAAGTGTAGCGGTTTTTACATTCCCTCTATAAGTGATATCTTATGATAAGTGTCTTTTTCTGTGTGACTTATTTCACTTAGAATCGTCGTACCTAAATCCACTCATCGTGCTGCTACTAGCCTTATGACGTTGATTTCATGGCTGAGTGATATTCCATTGTACATGAGGACCACCACTTCTTTATCCATTTTTCTCTTTCCTAGGATATTTAAGGTGTAATGAAGTGGGGGTTCTTGTCAACAGAGCAGCCCTAAACTTTGGGGTGCCTGTGTCTTGCTGATTTTTAGTTTTCCCAATTTATACGCCCATGCGTCGAAGTGCCGTATGCTCTCTAAGCTGTGTTTTTTAGATGTTTCAGGACACACCGTACACTTTTCCAGAGTGGCTGTTGGCAATTTACATCCCGCCCATCAGCGTAGCAAGGCTCCCATTTCTCCATGGCCGGTCCTGCATTTCTGGTTTGGACACTTTTTTCCGCATGGCCCTTTTGCCCGCTGGGAAGCGAGACTTTTTGGAGCGATGATTTGCCTTTCCAGGTTGCTTGGTTGGCCCAAAAGTGCGTATGCGTTTTTTCCTGAATATATGCAGGAAAAAACGCATACGCCCTTTTTGGCCAAGGGCATCATTGTCCACGTTTTGCCGCTTTTCATGTGCTTTCAAGGCGATTCGAATCTACCTCCTGAAATCTGTTTCCTGCAATTCTGCCTTGCTTTCAAATCCTCTTCGTTGCCTTCCCTCAATATATTTGTGGACGAGAGTTATCATTTATAACTCTGCAGGTTCGGGAATTGCAGTGCCCCTGAGCTCCATTTTTCAAGTCGCTTTTTTGGGAGCTGGCCGCAAAAGCGCAGGATTGCTTCAGGCCCTATTCTGGTTCCAGAGGGCAGGCTAAGTCTGTGGTTAATTCTTCTTCCTGATGGGAAAATAGAGTGACCTGTGCCTGTCCCAACACCTAGAGCTAGTCTCTCATTGGTTCCCCCTCTTCCCGTTCATCCTCAGGACAAATTGCAACCTGTACGGAACAGGAGTTTAGTTAAAGGTGCTGATTCTCCAAGGAGGGAGATGGCTAATAAAGCGGCTGGAGTGGCGAACCCGAGCACAAGGAGATGAGAAATGAGGTGCGTTTTAGAAACCTTTCCCGATCACACGGTATACCATCTTCTGGGTTTCTCATGCATGTTTTCGACGTAGGAAGATGCCCTTGAACCTGGAGATTTGGGACCCGTGGGATGGGTACCATGCAGTATTACTTTAAAGGGTGTGCGTTGGCTCACCCAACCTCACCAAACCTCTCAGCCCCAAGAGTGTCCACCCTTATGTCTCAATCAGCTGTGGGTCTAGATATGGTCAATCCAGGTTGCATCACAGCCCCTGAACGAATTGTGTAAGAATTTCTCTCTCTTTCACTGTCTTTGTTTCACGGGTTTTGAAAAGTCATTTATTTTTATAATGGGGTTTAGCTGCTTTTCACGGCTGTGTTTATGCCGCTTTACACCCCCTTGACTCACTTACAGAGAGATATCAATACATAGGTTTGAAGATTCTTACTAGTCAGATATATTCTTGTGCGGTGAATAGGGGGTGTTGAGTCCAGTTCACTGAGCAAGGAGTAGGTCTTGTCTATTACATATTGGGTTTATGGAACGGTATCTGAGCTAATTTGAAACCCTTGTTTTATGCATCACCCCACCTCACCTTTCCCGTTCAGCAGCCATAGTGTGTTTTCTAAACGTGTGACTCTCTTCTGTTTTGTCATTCAGGTCAAGTGTAGCGGTTTTTACATTCCCTCTATAAGTGATATCCATTGATAAGTGTCTTTTTCTGTGTGACTTATTTCACTTCGAATCGTCGTACCTAAATCCACTCATCGTGCTGCTACTAGCCTTATGACGTTGATTTCATGGCTGAGTGATATTCCATTGTACATGAGGACCACCACTTCTTTATCCATTTTTCTCTTTCCTAGGATATTTAAGGTGTAATGAAGTGGGGGTTCTTGTCAACAGAGCAGCCCTAAACTTTGGGGTGCCTGTGTCTTGCTGATTTTTAGTTTTCCCAATTTATACGCCCATGCGTCGAAGTGCCGTATGCTCTCTAAGCTGTGTTTTTTAGATGTTTCAGGACACACCGTACACTTTTCCAGAGTGGCTGTTGGCAATTTACATCCCGCCCATCAGCGTAGCAAGGCTCCCATTTCTCCATGGCCGGTCCTGCATTTCTGGTTTGGACACTTTTTTCCGCATGGCCCTTTTGCCCGCTGGGAAGCGAGACTTTTTGGAGCGATGATTTGCCTTTCCAGGTTGCTTGGTTGGCCCAAAAGTGCGTATGCGTTTTTTCCTGAATATATGCAGGAAAAAACGCATACGCCCTTTTTGGCCAAGGGCATCATTGTCCACGTTTTGCCGCTTTTCATGTGCTTTCAAGGCGATTCGAATCTACCTCCTGAAATCTGTTTCCTGCAATTCTGCCTTGCTTTCAAATCCTCTTCGTTGCCTTCCCTCAATATATTTGTGGACGAGAGTTATCATTTATAACTCTGCAGGTTCGGGAATTGCAGTGCCCCTGAGCTCCATTTTTCAAGTCGCTTTTTTGGGAGCTGGCCGCAAAAGCGCAGGATTGCTTCAGGCCCTATTCTGGTTCCAGAGGGCAGGCTAAGTCTGTGGTTAATTCTTCTTCCTGATGGGAAAATAGAGTGACCTGTGCCTGTCCCAACACCTAGAGCTAGTCTCTCATTGGTTCCCCCTCTTCCCGTTCATCCTCAGGACAAATTGCAACCTGTACGGAACAGGAGTTTAGTTAAAGGTGCTGATTCTCCAAGGAGGGAGATGGCTAATAAAGCGGCTGGAGTGGCGAACCCGAGCACAAGGAGATGAGAAATGAGGTGCGTTTTAGAAACCTTTCCCGATCACACGGTATACCATCTTCTGGGTTTCTCATGCATGTTTTCGACGTAGGAAGATGCCCTTGAACCTGGAGATTTGGGACCCGTGGGATGGGTACCATGCAGTATTACTTTAAAGGGTGTGCGTTGGCTCACCCAACCTCACCAAACCTCTCAGCCCCAAGAGTGTCCACCCTTATGTCTCAATCAGCTGTGGGTCTAGATATGGTCAATCCAGGTTGCATCACAGCCCCTGAACGAATTGTGTAAGAATTTCTCTCTCTTTCACTGTCTTTGTTTCACGGGTTTTGAAAAGTAATTTATTTTTATAATGGGGTTTAGCTGCTTTTCACGGCTGTGTTTATGCCGCTTTACACCCCCTTGACTCACTTACAGAGAGATATCAATACATAGGTTTGAAGATTCTTACTAGTCAGATATATTCTTGTGCGGTGAATAGGGGGTGTTGAGTCCAGTTCACTGAGCAAGGAGTAGGTCTTGTCTATTACATATTGGGTTTATGGAACGGTATCTGAGCTAATTTGAAACCCTTGTTTTATGCATCACCCCACCTCACCTTTCCCGTTCAGCAGCCATAGTGTGTTTTCTAAACGTGTGACTCTCTTCTGTTTTGTCATTCAGGTCAAGTGTAGCGGTTTTTACATTCCCTCTATAAGTGATATCTTATGATAAGTGTCTTTTTCTGTGTGACTTATTTCACTTAGAATCGTCGTACCTAAATCCACTCATCGTGCTGCTACTAGCCTTATGACGTTGATTTCATGGCTGAGTGATATTCCATTGTACATGAGGACCACCACTTCTTTATCCATTTTTCTCTTTCCTAGGATATTTAAGGTGTAATGAAGTGGGGGTTCTTGTCAACAGAGCAGCCCTAAACTTTGGGGTGCCTGTGTCTTGCTGATTTTTAGTTTTCCCAATTTATACGCCCATGCGTCGAAGTGCCGTATGCTCTCTAAGCTGTGTTTTTTAGATGTTTCAGGACACACCGTACACTTTTCCAGAGTGGCTGTTGGCAATTTACATCCCGCCCATCAGCGTAGCAAGGCTCCCATTTCTCCATGGCCGGTCCTGCATTTCTGGTTTGGACACTTTTTTCCGCATGGCCCTTTTGCCCGCTGGGAAGCGAGACTTTTTGGAGCGATGATTTGCCTTTCCAGGTTGCTTGGTTGGCCCAAAAGTGCGTATGCGTTTTTTCCTGAATATATGCAGGAAAAAACGCATACGCCCTTTTTGGCCAAGGGCATCATTGTCCACGTTTTGCCGCTTTTCATGTGCTTTCAAGGCGATTCGAATCTACCTCCTGAAATCTGTTTCCTGCAATTCTGCCTTGCTTTCAAATCCTCTTCGTTGCCTTCCCTCAATATATTTGTGGACGAGAGTTATCATTTATAACTCTGCAGGTTCGGGAATTGCAGTGCCCCTGAGCTCCATTTTTCAAGTCGCTTTTTTGGGAGCTGGCCGCAAAAGCGCAGGATTGCTTCAGGCCCTATTCTGGTTCCAGAGGGCAGGCTAAGTCTGTGGTTAATTCTTCTTCCTGATGGGAAAATAGAGTGACCTGTGCCTGTCCCAACACCTAGAGCTAGTCTCTCATTGGTTCCCCCTCTTCCCGTTCATCCTCAGGACAAATTGCAACCTGTACGGAACAGGAGTTTAGTTAAAGGTGCTGATTCTCCAAGGAGGGAGATGGCTAATAAAGCGGCTGGAGTGGCGAACCCGAGCACAAGGAGATGAGAAATGAGGTGCGTTTTAGAAACCTTTCCCGATCACACGGTATACCATCTTCTGGGTTTCTCATGCATGTTTTCGACGTAGGAAGATGCCCTTGAACCTGGAGATTTGGGACCCGTGGGATGGGTACCATGCAGTATTACTTTAAAGGGTGTGCGTTGGCTCACCCAACCTCACCAAACCTCTCAGCCCCAAGAGTGTCCACCCTTATGTCTCAATCAGCTGTGGGTCTAGATATGGTCAATCCAGGTTGCATCACAGCCCCTGAACGAATTGTGTAAGAATTTCTCTCTCTTTCACTGTCTTTGTTTCACGGGTTTTGAAAAGTCATTTATTTTTATAATGGGGTTTAGCTGCTTTTCACGGCTGTGTTTATGCCGCTTTACACCCCCTTGACTCACTTACAGAGAGATATCAATACATAGGTTTGAAGATTCTTACTAGTCAGATATATTCTTGTGCGGTGAATAGGGGGTGTTGAGTCCAGTTCACTGAGCAAGGAGTAGGTCTTGTCTATTACATATTGGGTTTATGGAACGGTATCTGAGCTAATTTGAAACCCTTGTTTTATGCATCACCCCACCTCACCTTTCCCGTTCAGCAGCCATAGTGTGTTTTCTAAACGTGTGACTCTCTTCTGTTTTGTCATTCAGGTCAAGTGTAGCGGTTTTTACATTCCCTCTATAAGTGATATCTTATGATAAGTGTCTTTTTCTGTGTGACTTATTTCACTTAGAATCGTCGTACCTAAATCCACTCATCGTGCTGCTACTAGCCTTATGACGTTGATTTCATGGCTGAGTGATATTCCATTGTACATGAGGACCACCACTTCTTTATCCATTTTTCTCTTTCCTAGGATATTTAAGGTGTAATGAAGTGGGGGTTCTTGTCAACAGAGCAGCCCTAAACTTTGGGGTGCCTGTGTCTTGCTGATTTTTAGTTTTCCCAATTTATACGCCCATGCGTCGAAGTGCCGTATGCTCTCTAAGCTGTGTTTTTTAGATGTTTCAGGACACACCGTACACTTTTCCAGAGTGGCTGTTGGCAATTTACATCCCGCCCATCAGCGTAGCAAGGCTCCCATTTCTCCATGGCCGGTCCTGCATTTCTGGTTTGGACACTTTTTTCCGCATGGCCCTTTTGCCCGCTGGGAAGCGAGACTTTTTGGAGCGATGATTTGCCTTTCCAGGTTGCTTGGTTGGCCCAAAAGTGCGTATGCGTTTTTTCCTGAATATATGCAGGAAAAAACGCATACGCCCTTTTTGGCCAAGGGCATCATTGTCCACGTTTTGCCGCTTTTCATGTGCTTTCAAGGCGATTCGAATCTACCTCCTGAAATCTGTTTCCTGCAATTCTGCCTTGCTTTCAAATCCTCTTCGTTGCCTTCCCTCAATATATTTGTGGACGAGAGTTATCATTTATAACTCTGCAGGTTCGGGAATTGCAGTGCCCCTGAGCTCCATTTTTCAAGTCGCCTTTTTGGGAGCTGGCCGCAAAAGTGCAGGATTGCTTCACGCCCTCTTCTGGTTCTGGGGAGCAGGCTGAGCTCGTGGTTAATTCTTCTTCCTGATGGGAAAATAGAGTGACCTGTGCCTGTCCCAACACCTAGAGCTAGTCTCTCATTGGTTCCCACTCTTCCCGTTCATCCTCAGGATAAATTGCAACCTGTACGGAACAGGAGTTTAGTTAAAGGTGCTGATTCTCCAAGGAGGGAGATGGCTAGTAAAGCGGCTGGAATGGCGAACCCGAGCACAAGGAGATGAGAAATGAGGTGCGTTTTAGAAACCTTTCCCGATCACACGGTGTACCATCTTCTGGGTTTCTCATGCATGTTTTCGACGTAGGAAGATGCCCTTGAACCTGGAGATTTGGGACCCATGGGATGAGTACCATGCAGTATTACTTTAAAGGGTCTGCGTTGGCTCACCCAACCTCACCAAACCTCTCAGCCCCAAGAGTGTCCACCCTTATGTCTCAATCAGCTGTGGGTCTAGATATGGTCAATCCAGGTTGCATCACAGCCCCTGAACGAATTGTGTAAGAATTTCTCTCTCTTTCACTGTCTTTGTTTCACGGGTTTTGAAAAGTCATTTATTTTTATAATGGGGTTTAGCTGCTTTTCACGGCTGTGTTTATGCCGCTTTACACCCCCTTGACTCACTTACAGAGCGATATTAATACATAGGTTTGAAGATTCTTACTAGTCAGATATATTCTTGTGCGTTGAATAGGGGGTGTTAAGTCCAGTTCACTGAGCAAGGAGTAGGTCTTGTCTATTACATATTGGGTTTATGGAACGGTATCTGAGCTAATTTGAAACCCTTGTTTTATGCATCACCCCACCTCACCTTTCCCGTTCAGCAGCCATAGTGTGTTTTCTAAACGTGTGACTCTCTTCTGTTTTGTCATTCAGGTCAAGTGTAGCGGTTTTTACATTCCCTCTATAAGTGATATCCATTGATAAGTGTCTTTTTCTGTGTGGCTTATTTCACTTAGAATCGTCGTACCTAAATCCACTCATCGTGCTGCTACTAGCCTTATGACGTTGATTTCATGGCTGAGTGATATTCCATTGTACATGAGGACCACAACTTCTTTATCCATTTTTCTCTTTCCCAGGATATTTAAGGTGTAATGAAGTGGGGGTTCTTGTCAACAGAGCAGCCCTAAACTTTGGGGTGCCTGTGTCTTGCTGATTTTTAGTTTTCCCAATTTATACGCCCATGCGTGGAAGTGCCGTATGCTCTCTAAGCTGTGTTTTTTAGATGTTTCAGGACACACCGTACACTTTTCCAGAGTGGCTGTTGGCAATTTACATCCCGCCCATCAGCGTAGCAAGGCTCCCATTTCTCCATGGCCGGTCCTGCATTTCTGGTTTGGACACTTTTTTCCGCATGGCCCTTTTGCCCGCTGGGAAGCGAGAGTTCTTTGGAGCACTGATTTGCCTTTCCAGGTTGCTTGGTTGGCCCAAAAGGGCGTATGCGTTTTTTCCTGAATATATTCAGGAAAAAACGCATACGCCCTTTTTGGCCAAGGGCATCATTGTCCACGTTTTGCCGCTTTTCATGTGCTTTCAAGGCGATTCGAATCTACCTCCTGAAATCTGTTTCCTGCAATTCTGCCTTGCTTTCAAATCCTCTTCGTTGCCTTCCCTCAATATATTTGTGGACGAGAGTTATCATTTATAACTCTGCAGGTTCGGGAATTGCAGTGCCCCTGAGCTCCATTTTTCAAGTCGCCTTTTTGGGAGCTGGCCGCAAAAGTGCAGGATTGCTTCACGCCCTCTTCTGGTTCTGGGGAGCAGGCTGAGCTCGTGGTTAATTCTTCTTCCTGATGGGAAAATAGAGTGACCTGTGCCTGTCCCAACACCTAGAGCTAGTCTCTCATTGGTTCCCACTCTTCCCGTTCATCCTCAGGACAAATTGCAACCTGTACGGAACAGGAGTTTAGTTAAAGGTGCTGATTCTCCAAGGAGGGAGATGGCTAGTAAAGCGGCTGGAATGGCGAACCCGAGCACAAGGAGATGAGAAATGAGGTGCGTTTTAGAAACCTTTCCCGATCACACGGTGTACCATCTTCTGGGTTTCTCATGCATGTTTTCGACGTAGGAAGATGCCCTTGAACCTGGAGATTTGGGACCCATGGGATGAGTACCATGCAGTATTACTTTAAAGGGTCTGCGTTGGCTCACCCAACCTCACCAAACCTCTCAGCCCCAAGAGTGTCCACCCTTATGTCTCAATCAGCTGTGGGTCTAGATATGGTCAATCCAGGTTGCATCACAGCCCCTGAACGAATTGTGTAAGAATTTCTCTCTCTTTCACTGTCTTTGTTTCACGGGTTTTGAAAAGTCATTTATTTTTATAATGGGGTTTAGCTGCTTTTCACGGCTGTGTTTATGCCGCTTTACACCCCCTTGACTCACTTACAGAGCGATATTAATACATAGGTTTGAAGATTCTTACTAGTCAGATATATTCTTGTGCGTTGAATAGGGGGTGTTGAGTCCAGTTCACTGAGCAAGGAGTAGGTCTTGTCTATTACATATTGGGTTCATGGAACGGTATCTGAGCTAATTTGAAACCCTTGTTTTATGCATCACCCCACCTCACCTTTCCCGTTCAGCAGCCATAGTGTGTTTTCTAAACGTGTGACTCTCTTCTGTTTTGTCATTCAGGTCAAGTGTAGCGGTTTTTACATTCCCTCTATAAGTGATATCCATTGATAAGTGTCTTTTTCTGTGTGACTTATTTCACTTAGAATCGTCGTACCTAAATCCACTCATCGTGCTGCTACTAGCCTTATGACGTTGATTTCATGGCTGAGTGAAATTCCATTGTACATGAGGACCACAACTTCTTTATCCATTTTTCTCTGTCCCAGGATATTTAAGGTGTAATGAAGTGGGGGTTCTTGTCAACAGAGCAGCCCTAAACTTTGGGGTGCCTGTGTCTTGCTGATTTTTAGTTTTCCCAATTTATACGCCCATGCGTGGAAGTGCCGTATGCTCTCTAAGCTGTGCTTTTTAGACGTTTCAGGACACACCGTACACTTCTCCAGAGTGGCTGTTGGCAATTTACATCCCGCCCATCAGCGTAGCAAGGCTCCCATTTCTCCATGGCCGGTCCTGCATTTCTGGTTTGGACATTTTTTTCCGCATGGCCCTTTTGCCCGCTGGGAAGCGAGACTTCTTTGGAGCGCTGATTTGCCTTTCCAGGTTGCTTGGTTGGCCCAAAAGTGCGTATGCGTTTTTTCCTGAATATATTCAGGAAAAAACGCATACGCCCTTTTTGGCCAAGGGCATCATTGTCCACGTTTTGCCGCTTTTCATGTGCTTTCAAGGCGATTCGAATCTACCTCCTGAAATCTGTTTCCTGCAATTCTGCCTTGCTTTCAAATCCTCTTCGTTGCCTTCCCTCAATATATTTGTGGACGAGAGTTATCATTTATAACTCAGCAGGTTTGTGAATTGCAGTGCCCCTGAGCTCCATTTTTCAAGTCGCTTTTTTGGGAGCTGGCCGCAAAAGCGCAGGATTGCTTCAGGCCCTATTCTGGTTCCAGAGGGCAGGCTAAGTCTGTGGTTAATTCTTCTTCCTGATGGGAAAATAGAGTGACCTGTGCCTGTCCCAACACCTAGAGCTAGTCTCTCATTGGTTCCCCCTCTTCCCGTTCATCCTCAGGACAAATTGCAACCTGTACGGAACAGGAGTTTAGTTAAAGGTGCTGATTCTCCAAGGAGGGAGATGGCTAATAAAGCGGCTGGAGTGGCGAACCCGAGCACAAGGAGATGAGAAATGAGGTGCGTTTTAGAAACCTTTCCCGATCACACGGTGTACCATCTTCTGGGTTTCTCATGCATGTTTTCGACGTAGGAAGATGCCCTTGAACCTGGAGATTTGGGACCCGTGGGATGGGTACCATGCAGTATTACTTTAAAGGGTGTGCGTTGGCTCACCCAACCTCACCAAACCTCTCAGCCCCAAGAGTGTCCACCCTTATGTCTCAATCAGCTGTGGGTCTAGATATGGTCAATCCAGGTTGCATCACAGCCCCTGAACGAATTGTGTAAGAATTTCTCTCTCTTTCACTGTCTTTGTTTCACGGGTTTTGAAAAGTCATTTATTTTTATAATGGGGTTTAGCTGCTTTTCACGGCTGTGTTTATGCCGCTTTACACCCCCTTGACTCACTTACAGAGAGATATCAATACATAGGTTTGAAGATTCTTACTAGTCAGATATATTCTTGTGCGGTGAATAGGGGGTGTTGAGTCCAGTTCACTGAGCAAGGAGTAGGTCTTGTCTATTACATATTGGGTTTATGGAACGGTATCTGAGCTAATTTGAAACCCTTGTTTTATGCATCACCCCACCTCACCTTTCCCGTTCAGCAGCCATAGTGTGTTTTCTAAACGTGTGACTCTCTTCCGTTTTGTCATTCAGGTCAAGTGTAGCGGTTTTTACATTCCCTCTATAAGTGATATCTTATGATAAGTGTCTTTTTCTGTGTGACTTATTTCACTTAGAATCGTCATACCTAAATCCACTCATCGTGCTGCTACTAGCCTTATGACGTTGATTTCATGGCTGAGTGATATTCCATTGTACATGAGGACCACCACTTCTTTATCCATTTTTCTCTTTCCTAGGATATTTAAGGTGTAATGAAGTGGGGGTTCTTGTCAACAGAGCAGCCCTAAACTTTGGGGTGCCTGTGTCTTGCTGATTTTTAGTTTTCCCAATTTATAGGCCCATGCGTCGAAGTGCCGTATGCTCTCTAAGCTGTGTTTTTTAGATGTTTCAGGACACACCGTACACTTTTCCAGAGTGGCTGTTGGCAATTTACATCCCGCCCATCAGCGTAGCAAGGCTCCCATTTCTCCATGGCCGGTCCTGCATTTCTGGTTTGGACACTTTTTTCCGCATGGCCCTTTTGCCCGCTGGGAAGCGAGACTTTTTGGAGCGATGATTTGCCTTTCCAGGTTGCTTGGTTGGCCCAAAAGTGCGTATGCGTTTTTTCCTGAATATATGCAGGAAAAAACGCATACGCCCTTTTTGGCCAAGGGCATCATTGTCCACGTTTTGCCGCTTTTCATGTGCTTTCAAGGCGATTCGAATCTACCTCCTGAAATCTGTTTCATCTGGGTTTCAATCTGGGTTTCTCATGCATGTTTTCGACGTAGGAAGATGCCCTTGAACCTGGAGATTTGGGACCCATGGGATGAGTACCATGCAGTATTACTTTAAAGGGTCTGCGTTGGCTCACCCAACCTCACCAAACCTCTCAGCCCCAAGAGTGTCCACCCTTATGTCTCAATCAGCTGTGGGTCTAGATATGGTCAATCCAGGTTGCATCACAGCCCCTGAACGAATTGTGTAAGAATTTCTCTCTCTTTCACTGTCTTTGTTTCACGGGTTTTGAAAAGTCATTTATTTTTATAATGGGGTTTAGCTGCTTTTCACGGCTGTGTTTATGCCGCTTTACACCTCCTTGACTCACTTACAGAGCGATATTTATTAATATAGGTTTTAAGATTCTTACTAGTCAGATATATTCTTGTGCGTTGAATAGGGGGTGTTGAGTCCAGTTCACTGAGCAAGGAGTAGGTCTTGTCTATTACATATTGGGTTTATGGAACGGTATCTGAGCTAATTTGAAACCCTTGTTTTATGCATCACCCCACCTCACCTTTCCCGTTCAGCAGCCATAGTGTGTTTTCTAAACGTGTGACTCTCTTCTGTTTTGTCATTCAGGTCAAGTGTAGCGGTTTTTACATTCCCTCTATAAGTGATATCCATTGATAAGTGTCTTTTTCTGTGTGACTTATTTCACTTAGAATCGTCGTACCTAAATCCACTCATCGTGCTGCTACTAGCCTTATGACGTTGATTTCATGGCTGAGTGATATTCCATTGTACATGAGGACCACAACTTCTTTATCCATTTTTCTCTTTCCTAGGATATTTAAGGTGTAATGAAGTGGGGGTTCTTGTCAACAGAGCAGCCCTAAACTTTGGGGTTCCTGTGTCTTGCTGATTTTTAGTTTTCCCAATTTATACGCCCATGCGTGGAAGTGCCGTATGCTCTCTAAGCTGTGTTTTTTAGATGTTTCAGGACACACCGTACACTTTTCCAGAGTGGCTGTTGGCAATTTACATCCCGCCCATCAGCGTAGCAAGGCTCCCATTTCTCCATGGCCGGTCCTGCATTTCTGGTTTGGACACTTTTTTCCGCATGGCCCTTTTGCCCGCTGGGAAGCGAGACTTTTTGGAGCGATGATTTGCCTTTCCAGGTTGCTTGGTTGGCCCAAAAGTGCGTATGCGTTTTTTCCTGAATATATTCAGGAAAAAACGCATACGCCCTTTTTGGCCAAGGGCATCATTGTCCACGTTTTGCCGCTTTTCATGTGCTTTCAAGGCGATTCGAATCTACCTCCTGAAATCTGTTTCCTGCAATTCTGCCTTGCTTTCAAATCCTCTTCGTTGCCTTCCCTCAATATATTTGTGGACGAGAGTTATCATTTATAACTCTGCAGGTTCGGGAATTGCAGTGCCCCTGAGCTCCATTTTTCAAGTCGCCTTTTTGGGAGCTGGCCGCAAAAGTGCAGGATTGCTTCACGCCCTCTTCTGGTTCTGGGGAGCAGGCTGAGCTCGTGGTTAATTCTTCTTCCTGATGGGAAAATAGAGTGACCTGTGCCTGTCCCAACACCTAGAGCTAGTCTCTCATTGGTTCCCACTCTTCCCGTTCATCCTCAGGACAAATTGCAACCTGTACGGAACAGGAGTTTAGTTAAAGGTGCTGATTCTCCAAGGAGGGAGATGGCTAGTAAAGCGGCTGGAATGGCGAACCCGAGCACAAGGAGATGAGAAATGAGGTACGTTTTAGAAACCTTTCCCGATCACACGGTGTACCATCTTCTGGGTTTCTCATGCATGTTTTCGACGTAGGAAGATGCCCTTGAACCTGGAGATTTGGGACCCATGGGATGAGTACCATGCAGTATTACTTTAAAGGGTCTGCGTTGGCTCACCCAACCTCACCAAACCTCTCAGCCCCAAGAGTGTCCACCCTTATGTCTCAATCAGCTGTGGGTCTAGATATGGTCAATCCAGGTTGCATCACAGCCCCTGAACGAATTGTGTAAGAATTTCTCTCTCTTTCACTGTCTTTGTTTCACGGGTTTTGAAAAGTCATTTATTTTTATAATGGGGTTTAGCTGCTTTTCACGGCTGTGTTTATGCCGCTTTACACCCCCTTGACTCACTTACAGAGCGATATTAATACATAGGTTTGAAGATTCTTACTAGTCAGATATATTCTTGTGCGTTGAATAGGGGTGTTGAGTCCAGTTCACTGAGCAAGGAGTAGGTCTTGTCTATTACATATTGGGTTTATGGAACGGTATCTGAGCTAATTTGAAACCCTTGTTTTATGCATCACCCCACCTCACCTTTCCCGTTCAGCAGCCATAGTGTGTTTTCTAAACGTGTGACTCTCTTCTGTTTTGTCATTCAGGTCAAGTGTAGCGGTTTTTACATTCCCTCTATAAGTGATATCCATTGATAAGTGTCTTTTTCTGTGTGACTTATTTCACTTAGAATCGTCGTACCTAAATCCACTCATCGTGCTGCTACTAGCCTTATGACGTTGATTTCATGGCTGAGTGATATTCCATTGTACATGAGGACCACAACTTCTTTATCCATTTTTCTCTTTCCCAGGATATTTAAGGTGTAATGAAGTGGGGGTTCTTGTCAACAGAGCAGCCCTAAACTTTGGGGTGCCTGTGTCTTGCTGATTTTTAGTTTTCCCAATTTATACGCCCATGCGTGGAAGTGCCGTATGCTCTCTAAGCTGTGCTTTTTAGACGTTTCAGGACACACCGTAAACTTCTCCAGAGTGGCTGTTGGCAATTTACATCCCGCCCATCAGCGTAGCAAGGCTCCCATTTCTCCATGGCCGGTCCTGCATTTCTGGTTTGGACACTTTTTTCCGCATGGCCCTTTTGCCCGCTGGGAAGCGAGACTTCTTTGGAGCGCTGATTTGCCTTTCCAGGTTGCTTGGTTGGCCCAAAAGTGCGTATGCGTTTTTTCCTGAATATATTCAGGAAAAAACGCATACGCCCTTTTTGGCCAAGGGCATCATTGTCCACGTTTTGCCGCTTTTCATGTGCTTTCAAGGCGATTCGAATCTACCTCCTGAAATCTGTTTCCTGCAATTCTGCCTTGCTTTCAAATCCTCTTCGTTGCCTTCCCTCAATATATTTGTGGACGAGAGTTATCATTTATAACTCAGCAGGTTTGTGAATTGCAGTGCCCCTGAGCTCCATTTTTCAAGTCGCTTTATTGGGAGCTGGCCGCAAAAGCGCAGGATTGCTTCAGGCCCTATTCTGGTTCCAGAGGGCAGGCTAAGTCTGTGGTTAATTCTTCTTCCTGATGGGAAAATAGAGTGACCTGTGCCTGTCCCAACACCTAGAGCTAGTCTCTCATTGGTTCCCCCTCTTCCCGTTCATCCTCAGGACAAATTGCAACCTGTACGGAACAGGAGTTTAGTTAAAGGTGCTGATTCTCCAAGGAGGGAGATGGCTAATAAAGCGGCTGGAGTGGCGAACCCGAGCACAAGGAGATGAGAAATGAGGTGCGTTTTAGAAACCTTTCCCGATCACACGGTGTACCATCTTCTGGGTTTCTCATGCATGTTTTCGACGTAGGAAGATGCCCTTGAACCTGGAGATTTGGGACCCGTGGGATGGGTACCATGCAGTATTACTTTAAAGGGTGTGCGTTGGCTCACCCAACCTCACCAAACCTCTCAGCCCCAAGAGTGTCCACCCTTATGTCTCAATCAGCTGTGGGTCTAGATATGGTCAATCCAGGTTGCATCACAGCCCCTGAACGAATTGTGTAAGAATTTCTCTCTCTTTCACTGTCTTTGTTTCACGGGTTTTGAAAAGTCATTTATTTTTATAATGGGGTTTAGCTGCTTTTCACGGCTGTGTTTATGCCGCTTTACACCCCCTTGACTCACTTACAGAGAGATATCAATACATAGGTTTGAAGATTCTTACTAGTCAGATATATTCTTGTGCGGTGAATAGGGGGTGTTGAGTCCAGTTCACTGAGCAAGGAGTAGGTCTTGTCTATTACATATTGGGTTTATGGAACGGTATCTGAGCTAATTTGAAACCCTTGTTTTATGCATCACCCCACCTCACCTTTCCCGTTCAGCAGCCATAGTGTGTTTTCTAAACGTGTGACTCTCTTCTGTTTTGTCATTCAGGTCAAGTGTAGCGGTTTTTACATTCCCTCTATAAGTGATATCTTATGATAAGTGTCTTTTTCTGTGTGACTTATTTCACTTAGAATCGTCGTACCTAAATCCACTCATCGTGCTGCTACTAGCCTTATGACGTTGATTTCATGGCTGAGTGATATTCCATTGTACATGAGGACCACCACTTCTTTATCCATTTTTCTCTTTCCTAGGATATTTAAGGTGTAATGAAGTGGGGGTTCTTGTCAACAGAGCAGCCCTAAACTTTGGGGTGCCTGTGTCTTGCTGATTTTTAGTTTTCCCAATTTATACGCCCATGCGTGGAAGTGCCGTATGCTCTCTAAGCTGTGTTTTTTAGATGTTTCAGGACACACCGTACACTTTTCCAGAGTGGCTGTTGGCAATTTACATCCCGCCCATCAGCGTAGCAAGGCTCCCATTTCTCCATGGCCGGTCCTGCATTTCTGGTTTGGACACTTTTTTCCGCATGGCCCTTTTGCCCGCTGGGAAGCGAGACTTTTTGGAGCGATGATTTGCCTTTCCAGGTTGCTTGGTTGGCCCAAAAGTGCGTATGCGTTTTTTCCTGAATATATTCAGGAAAAAACGCATACGCCCTTTTTGGCCAAGGGCATCATTGTCCACGTTTTGCCGCTTTTCATGTGCTTTCAAGGCGATTCGAATCTACCTCCTGAAATCTGTTTCCTGCAATTCTGCCTTGCTTTCAAATCCTCTTCGTTGCCTTCCCTCAATATATTTGTGGACGAGAGTTATCATTTATAACTCTGCAGGTTCGGGAATTGCAGTGCCCCTGAGCTCCATTTTTCAAGTCGCCTTTTTGGGAGCTGGCCGCAAAAGTGCAGGATTGCTTCACGCCCTCTTCTGGTTCTGGGGAGCAGGCTGAGCTCGTGGTTAATTCTTCTTCCTGATGGGAAAATAGAGTGACCTGTGCCTGTCCCAACACCTAGAGCTAGTCTCTCATTGGTTCCCACTCTTCCCGTTCATCCTCAGGACAAATTGCAACCTGTACGGAACAGGAGTTTAGTTAAAGGTGCTGATTCTCCAAGGAGGGAGATGGCTAGTAAAGCGGCTGGAATGGCGAACCCGAGCACAAGGAGATGAGAAATGAGGTGCGTTTTAGAAACCTTTCCCGATCACACGGTGTACCATCTTCTGGGTTTCTCATGCATGTTTTCGACGTAGGAAGATGCCCTTGAACCTGGAGATTTGGGACCCATGGGATGAGTACCATGCAGTATTACTTTAAAGGGTCTGCGTTGGCTCACCCAACCTCACCAAACCTCTCAGCCCCAAGAGTGTCCACCCTTATGTCTCAATCAGCTGTGGGTCTAGATATGGTCAATCCAGGTTGCATCACAGCCCCTGAACGAATTGTGTAAGAATTTCTCTCTCTTTCACTGTCTTTGTTTCACGGGTTTTGAAAAGTCATTTATTTTTATAATGGGGTTTAGCTGCTTTTCACGGCTGTGTTTATGCCGCTTTACACCCCCTTGACTCACTTACAGAGCGATATTAATACATAGGTTTGAAGATTCTTACTAGTCAGATATATTCTTGTGCGTTGAATAGGGGGTGTTGAGTCCAGTTCACTGAGCAAGGAGTAGGTCTTGTCTATTACATATTGGGTTTATGGAACGGTATCTGAGCTAATTTGAAACCCTTGTTTTATGCATCACCCCACCTCACCTTTCCCGTTCAGCAGCCATAGTGTGTTTTCTAAACGTGTGACTCTCTTCTGTTTTGTCATTCAGGTCAAGTGTAGCGGTTTTTACATTCCCTCTATAAGTGATATCCATTGATAAGTGTCTTTTTCTGTGTGACTTATTTCACTTAGAATCGTCGTACCTAAATCCACTCATCGTGCTGCTACTAGCCTTATGACGTTGATTTCATGGCTGAGTGATATTCCATTGTACATGAGGACCACAACTTCTTTATCCATTTTTCTCTGTCCCAGGATATTTAAGGTGTAATGAAGTGGGGGTTCTTGTCAACAGAGCAGCCCTAAACTTTGGGGTGCCTGTGTCTTGCTGATTTTTAGTTTTCCCAATTTATACGCCCATGCGTGGAAGTGCCGTATGCTCTCTAAGCTGTGCTTTTTAGACGTTTCAGGACACACCGTACACTTCTCCAGAGTGGCTGTTGGCAATTTACATCCCGCCCATCAGCGTAGCAAGGCTCCCATTTCTCCATGGCCGGTCCTGCATTTCTGGTTTGGACACTTTTTTCCGCATGGCCCTTTTGCCCGCTGGGAAGCGAGACTTCTTTGGAGCGCTGATTTGCCTTTCCAGGTTGCTTGGTTGGCCCAAAAGTGCGTATGCGTTTTTTCCTGAATATATTCAGGAAAAAACGCATACGCCCTTTTTGGCCAAGGGCATCATTGTCCACGTTTTGCCGCTTTTCATGTGCTTTCAAGGCGATTCGAATCTACCTCCTGAAATCTGTTTCCTGCAATTCTGCCTTGCTTTCAAATCCTCTTCGTTGCCTTCCCTCAATATATTTGTGGACGAGAGTTATCATTTATAACTCAGCAGGTTTGTGAATTGCAGTGCCCCTGAGCTCCATTTTTCAAGTCGCTTTTTTGGGAGCTGGCCGCAAAAGCGCAGGATTGCTTCAGGCCCTATTCTGGTTCCAGAGGGCAGGCTAAGTCTGTGGTTAATTCTTCTTCCTGATGGGAAAATAGAGTGACCTGTGCCTGTCCCAACACCTAGAGCTAGTCTCTCATTGGTTCCCCCTCTTCCCGTTCATCCTCAGGACAAATTGCAACCTGTACGGAACAGGAGTTTAGTTAAAGGTGCTGATTCTCCAAGGAGGGAGATGGCTAATAAAGCGGCTGGAGTGGCGAACCCGAGCACAAGGAGATGAGAAATGAGGTGCGTTTTAGAAACCTTTCCCGATCACACGGTGTACCATCTTCTGGGTTTCTCATGCATGTTTTCGACGTAGGAAGATGCCCTTGAACCTGGAGATTTGGGACCCGTGGGATGGGTACCATGCAGTATTACTTTAAAGGGTGTGCGTTGGCTCACCCAACCTCACCAAACCTCTCAGCCCCAAGAGTGTCCACCCTTATGTCTCAATCAGCTGTGGGTCTAGATATGGTCAATCCAGGTTGCATCACAGCCCCTGAACGAATTGTGTAAGAATTTCTCTCTCTTTCACTGTCTTTGTTTCACGGGTTTTGAAAAGTCATTTATTTTTATAATGGGGTTTAGCTGCTTTTCACGGCTGTGTTTATGCCGCTTTACACCCCCTTGACTCACTTACAGAGAGATATCAATACATAGGTTTGAAGATTCTTACTAGTCAGATATATTCTTGTGCGGTGAATAGGGGGTGTTGAGTCCAGTTCACTGAGCAAGGAGTAGGTCTTGTCTATTACATATTGGGTTTATGGAACGGTATCTGAGCTAATTTGAAACCCTTGTTTTATGCATCACCCCACCTCACCTTTCCCGTTCAGCAGCCATAGTGTGTTTTCTAAACGTGTGACTCTCTTCTGTTTTGTCATTCAGGTCAAGTGTAGCGGTTTTTACATTCCCTCTATAAGTGATATCTTATGATAAGTGTCTTTTTCTGTGTGACTTATTTCACTTAGAATCGTCGTACCTAAATCCACTCATCGTGCTGCTACTAGCCTTATGACGTTGATTTCATGGCTGAGTGATATTCCATTGTACATGAGGACCACAACTTCTTTATCCATTTTTCTCTTTCCCAGGATATTTAAGGTGTAATGAAGTGGGGGTTCTTGTCAACAGAGCAGCCCTAAACTTTGGGGTGCCTGTGTCTTGCTGATTTTTAGTTTTCCCAATTTATACGCCCATGCGTGGAAGTGCCGTATGCTCTCTAAGCTGTGTTTTTTAGATGTTTCAGGACACACCTTACACTTTTCCAGAGTGGCTGTTGGCAATTTACATCCCGCCCATCAGCGTAGCAAGGCTCCCATTTCTCCATGGCCGGTCCTGCATTTCTGGTTTGGACACTTTTTTCCGCATGGCCCTTTTGCCCGCTGGGAAGCGAGACTTTTTGGAGCGATGATTTGCCTTTCCAGGTTGCTTGGTTGGCCCAAAAGTGCGTATGCGTTTTTTCCTGAATATATTCAGGAAAAAACGCATACGCCCTTTTTGGCCAAGGGCATCATTGTCCACGTTTTGCCGCTTTTCATGTGCTTTCAAGGCGATTCGAATCTACCTCCTGAAATCTGTTTCCTGCAATTCTGCCTTGCTTTCAAATCCTCTTCGTTGCCTTCCCTCAATATATTTGTGGACGAGAGTTATCATTTATAACTCTGCAGGTTCGGGAATTGCAGTGCCCCTGAGCTCCATTTTTCAAGTCGCCTTTTTGGGAGCTGGCCGCAAAAGTGCAGGATTGCTTCACGCCCTCTTCTGGTTCTGGGGAGCAGGCTGAGCTCGTGGTTAATTCTTCTTCCTGATGGGAAAATAGAGTGACCTGTGCCTGTCCCAACACCTAGAGCTAGTCTCTCATTGGTTCCCACTCTTCCCGTTCATCCTCAGGACAAATTGCAACCTGTACGGAACAGGAGTTTAGTTAAAGGTGCTGATTCTCCAAGGAGGGAGATGGCTAGTAAAGCGGCTGGAATGGCGAACCCGAGCACAAGGAGATGAGAAATGAGGTGCGTTTTAGAAACCTTTCCCGATCACACGGTGTACCATCTTCTGGGTTTCTCATGCATGTTTTCGACGTAGGAAGATGCCCTTGAACCTGGAGATTTGGGACCCATGGGATGAGTACCATGCAGTATTACTTTAAAGGGTCTGCGTTGGCTCACCCAACCTCACCAAACCTCTCAGCCCCAAGAGTGTCCACCCTTATGTCTCAATCAGCTGTGGGTCTAGATATGGTCAATCCAGGTTGCATCACAGCCCCTGAACGAATTGTGTAAGAATTTCTCTCTCTTTCACTGTCTTTGTTTCACGGGTTTTGAAAAGTCATTTATTTTTATAATGGGGTTTAGCTGCTTTTCACGGCTGTGTTTATGCCGCTTTACACCCCCTTGACTCACTTACAGAGCGATATTAATACATAGGTTTGAAGATTCTTACTAGTCAGATATATTCTTGTGCGTTGAATAGGGGGTGTTGAGTCCAGTTCACTGAGCAAGGAGTAGGTCTTGTCTATTACATATTGGGTTTATGGAACGGTATCTGAGCTAATTTGAAACCCTTGTTTTATGCATCACCCCACCTCACCTTTCCCGTTCAGCAGCCATAGTGTGTTTTCTAAACGTGTGACTCTCTTCTGTTTTGTCATTCAGGTCAAGTGTAGCGGTTTTTACATTCCCTCTATAAGTGATATCCATTGATAAGTGTCTTTTTCTGTGTGACTTATTTCACTTCGAATCGTCGTACCTAAATCCACTCATCGTGCTGCTACTAGCCTTATGACGTTGATTTCATGGCTGAGTGATATTCCATTGTACATGAGGACCACCACTTCTTTATCCATTTTTCTCTTTCCCAGGATATTTAAGGTGTAATGAAGTGGGGGTTCTTGTCAACAGAGCAGCCCTAAACTTTGGGGTGCCTGTGTCTTGCTGATTTTTAGTTTTCCCAATTTATACGCCCATGCGTCGAAGTGCCGTATGCTCTCTAAGCTGTGTTTTTTAGATGTTTCAGGACACACCGTACACTTTTCCAGAGTGGCTGTTGGCAATTTACATCCCGCCCATCAGCGTAGCAAGGCTCCCATTTCTCCATGGCCGGTCCTGCATTTCTGGTTTGGACACTTTTTTCCGCATGGCCCTTTTGCCCGCTGGGAAGCGAGACTTTTTGGAGCGATGATTTGCCTTTCCAGGTTGCTTGGTTGGCCCAAAAGTGCGTATGCGTTTTTTCCTGAATATATGCAGGAAAAAACGCATACGCCCTTTTTGGCCAAGGGCATCATTGTCCACGTTTTGCCGCTTTTCATGTGCTTTCAAGGCGATTCGAATCTACCTCCTGAAATCTGTTTCCTGCAATTCTGCCTTGCTTTCAAATCCTCTTCGTTGCCTTCCCTCAATATATTTGTGGACGAGAGTTATCATTTATAACTCTGCAGGTTCGGGAATTGCAGTGCCCCTGAGCTCCATTTTTCAAGTCGCCTTTTTGGGAGCTGGCCGCAAAAGTGCAGGATTGCTTCACGCCCTCTTCTGGTTCTGGGGAGCAGGCTGAGCTCGTGGTTAATTCTTCTTCCTGATGGGAAAATAGAGTGACCTGTGCCTGTCCCAACACCTAGAGCTAGTCTCTCATTGGTTCCCACTCTTCCCGTTCATCCTCAGGATAAATTGCAACCTGTACGGAACAGGAGTTTAGTTAAAGGTGCTGATTCTCCAAGGAGGGAGATGGCTAGTAAAGCGGCTGGAATGGCGAACCCGAGCACAAGGAGATGAGAAATGAGGTGCGTTTTAGAAACCTTTCCCGATCACACGGTGTACCATCTTCTGGGTTTCTCATGCATGTTTTCGACGTAGGAAGATGCCCTTGAACCTGGAGATTTGGGACCCATGGGATGAGTACCATGCAGTATTACTTTAAAGGGTCTGCGTTGGCTCACCCAACCTCACCAAACCTCTCAGCCCCAAGAGTGTCCACCCTTATGTCTCAATCAGCTGTGGGTCTAGATATGGTCAATCCAGGTTGCATCACAGCCCCTGAACGAATTGTGTAAGAATTTCTCTCTCTTTCACTGTCTTTGTTTCACGGGTTTTGAAAAGTCATTTATTTTTATAATGGGGTTTAGCTGCTTTTCACGGCTGTGTTTATGCCGCTTTACACCCCCTTGACTCACTTACAGAGCGATATTAATACATAGGTTTGAAGATTCTTACTAGTCAGATATATTCTTGTGCGTTGAATAGGGGGTGTTAAGTCCAGTTCACTGAGCAAGGAGTAGGTCTTGTCTATTACATATTGGGTTTATGGAACGGTATCTGAGCTAATTTGAAACCCTTGTTTTATGCATCACCCCACCTCACCTTTCCCGTTCAGCAGCCATAGTGTGTTTTCTAAACGTGTGACTCTCTTCTGTTTTGTCATTCAGGTCAAGTGTAGCGGTTTTTACATTCCCTCTATAAGTGATATCCATTGATAAGTGTCTTTTTCTGTGTGGCTTATTTCACTTAGAATCGTCGTACCTAAATCCACTCATCGTGCTGCTACTAGCCTTATGACGTTGATTTCATGGCTGAGTGATATTCCATTGTACATGAGGACCACAACTTCTTTATCCATTTTTCTCTTTCCCAGGATATTTAAGGTGTAATGAAGTGGGGGTTCTTGTCAACAGAGCAGCCCTAAACTTTGGGGTGCCTGTGTCTTGCTGATTTTTAGTTTTCCCAATTTATACGCCCATGCGTGGAAGTGCCGTATGCTCTCTAAGCTGTGTTTTTTAGATGTTTCAGGACACACCGTACACTTTTCCAGAGTGGCTGTTGGCAATTTACATCCCGCCCATCAGCGTAGCAAGGCTCCCATTTCTCCATGGCCGGTCCTGCATTTCTGGTTTGGACACTTTTTTCCGCATGGCCCTTTTGCCCGCTGGGAAGCGAGAGTTCTTTGGAGCACTGATTTGCCTTTCCAGGTTGCTTGGTTGGCCCAAAAGGGCGTATGCGTTTTTTCCTGAATATATTCAGGAAAAAACGCATACGCCCTTTTTGGCCAAGGGCATCATTGTCCACGTTTTGCCGCTTTTCATGTGCTTTCAAGGCGATTCGAATCTACCTCCTGAAATCTGTTTCCTGCAATTCTGCCTTGCTTTCAAATCCTCTTCGTTGCCTTCCCTCAATATATTTGTGGACGAGAGTTATCATTTATAACTCTGCAGGTTCGGGAATTGCAGTGCCCCTGAGCTCCATTTTTCAAGTCGCCTTTTTGGGAGCTGGCCGCAAAAGTGCAGGATTGCTTCACGCCCTCTTCTGGTTCTGGGGAGCAGGCTGAGCTCGTGGTTAATTCTTCTTCCTGATGGGAAAATAGAGTGACCTGTGCCTGTCCCAACACCTAGAGCTAGTCTCTCATTGGTTCCCACTCTTCCCGTTCATCCTCAGGACAAATTGCAACCTGTACGGAACAGGAGTTTAGTTAAAGGTGCTGATTCTCCAAGGAGGGAGATGGCTAGTAAAGCGGCTGGAATGGCGAACCCGAGCACAAGGAGATGAGAAATGAGGTGCGTTTTAGAAACCTTTCCCGATCACACGGTGTACCATCTTCTGGGTTTCTCATGCATGTTTTCGACGTAGGAAGATGCCCTTGAACCTGGAGATTTGGGACCCATGGGATGAGTACCATGCAGTATTACTTTAAAGGGTCTGCGTTGGCTCACCCAACCTCACCAAACCTCTCAGCCCCAAGAGTGTCCACCCTTATGTCTCAATCAGCTGTGGGTCTAGATATGGTCAATCCAGGTTGCATCACAGCCCCTGAACGAATTGTGTAAGAATTTCTCTCTCTTTCACTGTCTTTGTTTCACGGGTTTTGAAAAGTCATTTATTTTTATAATGGGGTTTAGCTGCTTTTCACGGCTGTGTTTATGCCGCTTTACACCCCCTTGACTCACTTACAGAGCGATATTAATACATAGGTTTGAAGATTCTTACTAGTCAGATATATTCTTGTGCGTTGAATAGGGGGTGTTGAGTCCAGTTCACTGAGCAAGGAGTAGGTCTTGTCTATTACATATTGGGTTTATGGAACGGTATCTGAGCTAATTTGAAACCCTTGTTTTATGCATCACCCCACCTCACCTTTCCCGTTCAGCAGCCATAGTGTGTTTTCTAAACGTGTGACTCTCTTCTGTTTTGTCATTCAGGTCAAGTGTAGCGGTTTTTACATTCCCTCTATAAGTGATATCCATTGATAAGTGTCTTTTTCTGTGTGACTTATTTCACTTAGAATCGTCGTACCTAAATCCACTCATCGTGCTGCTACTAGCCTTATGACGTTGATTTCATGGCTGAGTGAAATTCCATTGTACATGAGGACCACAACTTCTTTATCCATTTTTCTCTGTCCCAGGATATTTAAGGTGTAATGAAGTGGGGGTTCTTGTCAACAGAGCAGCCCTAAACTTTGGGGTGCCTGTGTCTTGCTGATTTTTAGTTTTCCCAATTTATACGCCCATGAGTGGAAGTGCCGTATGCTCTCTAAGCTGTGCTTTTTAGACGTTTCAGGACACACCGTACACTTCTCCAGAGTGGCTGTTGGCAATTTACATCCCGCCCATCAGCGTAGCAAGGCTCCCATTTCTCCATGGCCGGTCCTGCATTTCTGGTTTGGACACTTTTTTCCGCATGGCCCTTTTGCCCGCTGGGAAGCGAGACTTCTTTGGAGCGCTGATTTGCCTTTCCAGGTTGCTTGGTTGGCCCAAAAGTGCGTATGCGTTTTTTCCTGAATATATTCAGGAAAAAACGCATACGCCCTTTTTGGCCAAGGGCATCATTGTCCACGTTTTGCCGCTTTTCATGTGCTTTCAAGGCGATTCGAATCTACCTCCTGAAATCTGTTTCCTGCAATTCTGCCTTGCTTTCAAATCCTCTTCGTTGCCTTCCCTCAATATATTTGTGGACGAGAGTTATCATTTATAACTCAGCAGGTTTGTGAATTGCAGTGCCCCTGAGCTCCATTTTTCAAGTCGCTTTTTTGGGAGCTGGCCGCAAAAGCGCAGGATTGCTTCAGGCCCTATTCTGGTTCCAGAGGGCAGGCTAAGTCTGTGGTTAATTCTTCTTCCTGATGGGAAAATAGAGTGACCTGTGCCTGTCCCAACACCTAGAGCTAGTCTCTCATTGGTTCCCCCTCTTCCCGTTCATCCTCAGGACAAATTGCAACCTGTACGGAACAGGAGTTTAGTTAAAGGTGCTGATTCTCCAAGGAGGGAGATGGCTAATAAAGCGGCTGGAGTGGCGAACCCGAGCACAAGGAGATGAGAAATGAGGTGCGTTTTAGAAACCTTTCCCGATCACACGGTGTACCATCTTCTGGGTTTCTCATGCATGTTTTCGACGTAGGAAGATGCCCTTGAACCTGGAGATTTGGGACCCGTGGGATGGGTACCATGCAGTATTACTTTAAAGGGTGTGCGTTGGCTCACCCAACCTCACCAAACCTCTCAGCCCCAAGAGTGTCCACCCTTATGTCTCAATCAGCTGTGGGTCTAGATATGGTCAATCCAGGTTGCATCACAGCCCCTGAACGAATTGTGTAAGAATTTCTCTCTCTTTCACTGTCTTTGTTTCACGGGTTTTGAAAAGTCATTTATTTTTATAATGGGGTTTAGCTGCTTTTCACGGCTGTGTTTATGCCGCTTTACACCCCCTTGACTCACTTACAGAGAGATATCAATACATAGGTTTGAAGATTCTTACTAGTCAGATATATTCTTGTGCGGTGAATAGGGGGTGTTGAGTCCAGTTCACTGAGCAAGGAGTAGGTCTTGTCTATTACATATTGGGTTTATGGAACGGTATCTGAGCTAATTTGAAACCCTTGTTTTATGCATCACCCCACCTCACCTTTCCCGTTCAGCAGCCATAGTGTGTTTTCTAAACGTGTGACTCTCTTCTGTTTTGTCATTCAGGTCAAGTGTAGCGGTTTTTACATTCCCTCTATAAGTGATATCTTATGATAAGTGTCTTTTTCTGTGTGACTTATTTCACTTAGAATCGTCGTACCTAAATCCACTCATCGTGCTGCTACTAGCCTTATGACGTTGATTTCATGGCTGAGTGATATTCCATTGTACATGAGGACCACCACTTCTTTATCCATTTTTCTCTTTCCTAGGATATTTAAGGTGTAATGAAGTGGGGGTTCTTGTCAACAGAGCAGCCCTAAACTTTGGGGTGCCTGTGTCTTGCTGATTTTTAGTTTTCCCAATTTATAGGCCCATGCGTCGAAGTGCCGTATGCTCTCTAAGCTGTGTTTTTTAGATGTTTCAGGACACACCGTACACTTTTCCAGAGTGGCTGTTGGCAATTTACATCCCGCCCATCAGCGTAGCAAGGCTCCCATTTCTCCATGGCCGGTCCTGCATTTCTGGTTTGGACACTTTTTTCCGCATGGCCCTTTTGCCCGCTGGGAAGCGAGACTTTTTGGAGCGATGATTTGCCTTTCCAGGTTGCTTGGTTGGCCCAAAAGTGCGTATGCGTTTTTTCCTGAATATATGCAGGAAAAAACGCATACGCCCTTTTTGGCCAAGGGCATCATTGTCCACGTTTTGCCGCTTTTCATGTGCTTTCAAGGCGATTCGAATCTACCTCCTGAAATCTGTTTCATCTGGGTTTCAATCTGGGTTTCTCATGCATGTTTTCGACGTAGGAAGATGCCCTTGAACCTGGAGATTTGGGACCCATGGGAGGAGTACCATGCAGTATTACTTTAAAGGGTCTGCGTTGGCTCACCCAACCTCACCAAACCTCTCAGCCCCAAGAGTGTCCACCCTTATGTCTCAATCAGCTGTGGGTCTAGATATGGTCAATCCAGGTTGCATCACAGCCCCTGAACGAATTGTGTAAGAATTTCTCTCTCTTTCACTGTCTTTGTTTCACGGGTTTTGAAAAGTCATTTATTTTTATAATGGGGTTTAGCTGCTTTTCACGGCTGTGTTTATGCCGCTTTACACCTCCTTGACTCACTTACAGAGCGATATTTATTAATATAGGTTTTAAGATTCTTACTAGTCAGATATATTCTTGTGCGTTGAATAGGGGGTGTTGAGTCCAGTTCACTGAGCAAGGAGTAGGTCTTGTCTATTACATATTGGGTTTATGGAACGGTATCTGAGCTAATTTGAAACCCTTGTTTTATGCATCACCCCACCTCACCTTTCCCGTTCAGCAGCCATAGTGTGTTTTCTAAACGTGTGACTCTCTTCTGTTTTGTCATTCAGGTCAAGTGTAGCGGTTTTTACATTCCCTCTATAAGTGATATCCATTGATAAGTGTCTTTTTCTGTGTGACTTATTTCACTTAGAATCGTCGTACCTAAATCCACTCATCGTGCTGCTACTAGCCTTATGACGTTGATTTCATGGCTGAGTGATATTCCATTGTACATGAGGACCACAACTTCTTTATCCATTTTTCTCTTTCCCAGGATATTTAAGGTGTAATGAAGTGGGGGTTCTTGTCAACAGAGCAGCCCTAAACTTTGGGGTGCCTGTGTCTTGCTGATTTTTAGTTTTCCCAATTTATACGCCCATGCGTCGAAGTGCCGTATGCTCTCTAAGCTGTGTTTTTTAGATGTTTCAGGACACACCGTACACTTTTCCAGAGTGGCTGTTGGCAATTTACATCCCGCCCATCAGCGTAGCAAGGCTCCCATTTCTCCATGGCCGGTCCTGCATTTCTGGTTTGGACACTTTTTTCCGCATGGCCCTTTTGCCCGCTGGGAAGCGAGACTTTTTGGAGCGATGATTTGCCTTTCCAGGTTGCTTGGTTGGCCCAAAAGTGCGTATGCGTTTTTTCCTGAATATATGCAGGAAAAAACGCATACGCCCTTTTTGGCCAAGGGCATCATTGTCCACGTTTTGCCGCTTTTCATGTGCTTTCAAGGCGATTCGAATCTACCTCCTGAAATCTGTTTCCTGCAATTCTGCCTTGCTTTCAAATCCTCTTCGTTGCCTTCCCTCAATATATTTGTGGACGAGAGTTATCATTTATAACTCTGCAGGTTCGGGAATTGCAGTGCCCCTGAGCTCCATTTTTCAAGTCGCCTTTTTGGGAGCTGGCCGCAAAAGTGCAGGATTGCTTCACGCCCTCTTCTGGTTCTGGGGAGCAGGCTGAGCTCGTGGTTAATTCTTCTTCCTGATGGGAAAATAGAGTGACCTGTGCCTGTCCCAACACCTAGAGCTAGTCTCTCATTGGTTCCCACTCTTCCCGTTCATCCTCAGGACAAATTGCAACCTGTACGGAACAGGAGTTTAGTTAAAGGTGCTGATTCTCCAAGGAGGGAGATGGCTAGTAAAGCGGCTGGAATGGCGAACCCGAGCACAAGGAGATGAGAAATGAGGTACGTTTTAGAAACCTTTCCCGATCACACGGTGTACCATCTTCTGGGTTTCTCATGCATGTTTTCGACGTAGGAAGATGCCCTTGAACCTGGAGATTTGGGACCCATGGGATGAGTACCATGCAGTATTACTTTAAAGGGTCTGCGTTGGCTCACCCAACCTCACCAAACCTCTCAGCCCCAAGAGTGTCCACCCTTATGTCTCAATCAGCTGTGGGTCTAGATATGGTCAATCCAGGTTGCATCACAGCCCCTGAACGAATTGTGTAAGAATTTCTCTCTCTTTCACTGTCTTTGTTTCACGGGTTTTGAAAAGTCATTTATTTTTATAATGGGGTTTAGCTGCTTTTCACGGCTGTGTTTATGCCGCTTTACACCCCCTTGACTCACTTACAGAGCGATATTAATACATAGGTTTGAAGATTCTTACTAGTCAGATATATTCTTGTGCGTTGAATAGGGGTGTTGAGTCCAGTTCACTGAGCAAGGAGTAGGTCTTGTCTATTACATATTGGGTTTATGGAACGGTATCTGAGCTAATTTGAAACCCTTGTTTTATGCATCACCCCACCTCACCTTTCCCGTTCAGCAGCCATAGTGTGTTTTCTAAACGTGTGACTCTCTTCTGTTTTGTCATTCAGGTCAAGTGTAGCGGTTTTTACATTCCCTCTATAAGTGATATCCATTGATAAGTGTCTTTTTCTGTGTGACTTATTTCACTTAGAATCGTCGTACCTAAATCCACTCATCGTGCTGCTACTAGCCTTATGACGTTGATTTCATGGCTGAGTGATATTCCATTGTACATGAGGACCACAACTTCTTTATCCATTTTTCTCTTTCCCAGGATATTTAAGGTGTAATGAAGTGGGGGTTCTTGTCAACAGAGCAGCCCTAAACTTTGGGGTGCCTGTGTCTTGCTGATTTTTAGTTTTCCCAATTTATACGCCCATGCGTGGAAGTGCCGTATGCTCTCTAAGCTGTGCTTTTTAGACGTTTCAGGACACACCGTAAACTTCTCCAGAGTGGCTGTTGGCAATTTACATCCCGCCCATCAGCGTAGCAAGGCTCCCATTTCTCCATGGCCGGTCCTGCATTTCTGGTTTGGACACTTTTTTCCGCATGGCCCTTTTGCCCGCTGGGAAGCGAGACTTCTTTGGAGCGCTGATTTGCCTTTCCAGGTTGCTTGGTTGGCCCAAAAGTGCGTATGCGTTTTTTCCTGAATATATTCAGGAAAAAACGCATACGCCCTTTTTGGCCAAGGGCATCATTGTCCACGTTTTGCCGCTTTTCATGTGCTTTCAAGGCGATTCGAATCTACCTCCTGAAATCTGTTTCCTGCAATTCTGCCTTGCTTTCAAATCCTCTTCGTTGCCTTCCCTCAATATATTTGTGGACGAGAGTTATCATTTATAACTCAGCAGGTTTGTGAATTGCAGTGCCCCTGAGCTCCATTTTTCAAGTCGCTTTATTGGGAGCTGGCCGCAAAAGCGCAGGATTGCTTCAGGCCCTATTCTGGTTCCAGAGGGCAGGCTAAGTCTGTGGTTAATTCTTCTTCCTGATGGGAAAATAGAGTGACCTGTGCCTGTCCCAACACCTAGAGCTAGTCTCTCATTGGTTCCCCCTCTTCCCGTTCATCCTCAGGACAAATTGCAACCTGTACGGAACAGGAGTTTAGTTAAAGGTGCTGATTCTCCAAGGAGGGAGATGGCTAATAAAGCGGCTGGAGTGGCGAACCCGAGCACAAGGAGATGAGAAATGAGGTGCGTTTTAGAAACCTTTCCCGATCACACGGTGTACCATCTTCTGGGTTTCTCATGCATGTTTTCGACGTAGGAAGATGCCCTTGAACCTGGAGATTTGGGACCCGTGGGATGGGTACCATGCAGTATTACTTTAAAGGGTGTGCGTTGGCTCACCCAACCTCACCAAACCTCTCAGCCCCAAGAGTGTCCACCCTTATGTCTCAATCAGCTGTGGGTCTAGATATGGTCAATCCAGGTTGCATCACAGCCCCTGAACGAATTGTGTAAGAATTTCTCTCTCTTTCACTGTCTTTGTTTCACGGGTTTTGAAAAGTCATTTATTTTTATAATGGGGTTTAGCTGCTTTTCACGGCTGTGTTTATGCCGCTTTACACCCCCTTGACTCACTTACAGAGAGATATCAATACATAGGTTTGAAGATTCTTACTACTCAGATATATTCTTGTGCGGTGAATAGGGGGTGTTGAGTCCAGTTCACTGAGCAAGGAGTAGGTCTTGTCTATTACATATTGGGTTTATGGAACGGTATCTGAGCTAATTTGAAACCCTTGTTTTATGCATCACCCCACCTCACCTTTCCCGTTCAGCAGCCATAGTGTGTTTTCTAAACGTGTGACTCTCTTCTGTTTTGTCATTCAGGTCAAGTGTAGCGGTTTTTACATTCCCTCTATAAGTGATATCTTATGATAAGTGTCTTTTTCTGTGTGACTTATTTCACTTAGAATCGTCGTACCTAAATCCACTCATCGTGCTGCTACTAGCCTTATGACGTTGATTTCATGGCTGAGTGATATTCCATTGTACATGAGGACCACCACTTCTTTATCCATTTTTCTCTTTCCTAGGATATTTAAGGTGTAATGAAGTGGGGGTTCTTGTCAACAGAGCAGCCCTAAACTTTGGGGTGCCTGTGTCTTGCTGATTTTTAGTTTTCCCAATTTATACGCCCATGCGTGGAAGTGCCGTATGCTCTCTAAGCTGTGTTTTTTAGATGTTTCAGGACACACCGTACACTTTTCCAGAGTGGCTGTTGGCAATTTACATCCCGCCCATCAGCGTAGCAAGGCTCCCATTTCTCCATGGCCGGTCCTGCATTTCTGGTTTGGACACTTTTTTCCGCATGGCCCTTTTGCCCGCTGGGAAGCGAGACTTTTTGGAGCGATGATTTGCCTTTCCAGGTTGCTTGGTTGGCCCAAAAGTGCGTATGCGTTTTTTCCTGAATATATTCAGGAAAAAACGTATACGCCCTTTTTGGCCAAGGGCATCATTGTCCACGTTTTGCCGCTTTTCATGTGCTTTCAAGGCGATTCGAATCTACCTCCTGAAATCTGTTTCCTGCAATTCTGCCTTGCTTTCAAATCCTCTTCGTTGCCTTCCCTCAATATATTTGTGGACGAGAGTTATCATTTATAACTCTGCAGGTTCGGGAATTGCAGTGCCCCTGAGCTCCATTTTTTAAGTCGCCTTTTTGGGAGCTGGCCGCAAAAGTGCAGGATTGCTTCACGCCCTCTTCTGGTTCTGGGGAGCAGGCTGAGCTCGTGGTTAATTCTTCTTCCTGATGGGAAAATAGAGTGACCTGTGCCTGTCCCAACACCTAGAGCTAGTCTCTCATTGGTTCCCACTCTTCCCGTTCATCCTCAGGACAAATTGCAACCTGTACGGAACAGGAGTTTAGTTAAAGGTGCTGATTCTCCAAGGAGGGAGATGGCTAGTAAAGCGGCTGGAATGGCGAACCCGAGCACAAGGAGATGAGAAATGAGGTGCGTTTTAGAAACCTTTCCCGATCACACGGTGTACCATCTTCTGGGTTTCTCATGCATGTTTTCGACGTAGGAAGATGCCCTTGAACCTGGAGATTTGGGACCCATGGGATGAGTACCATGCAGTATTACTTTAAAGGGTCTGCGTTGGCTCACCCAACCTCACCAAACCTCTCAGCCCCAAGAGTGTCCACCCTTATGTCTCAATCAGCTGTGGGTCTAGATATGGTCAATCCAGGTTGCATCACAGCCCCTGAACGAATTGTGTAAGAATTTCTCTCTCTTTCACTGTCTTTGTTTCACGGGTTTTGAAAAGTCATTTATTTTTATAATGGGGTTTAGCTGCTTTTCACGGCTGTGTTTATGCCGCTTTACACCCCCTTGACTCACTTACAGAGCGATATTAATACATAGGTTTGAAGATTCTTACTAGTCAGATATATTCTTGTGCGTTGAATAGGGGGTGTTGAGTCCAGTTCACTGAGCAAGGAGTAGGTCTTGTCTATTACATATTGGGTTTATGGAACGGTATCTGAGCTAATTTGAAACCCTTGTTTTATGCATCACCCCACCTCACCTTTCCCGTTCAGCAGCCATAGTGTGTTTTCTAAACGTGTGACTCTCTTCTGTTTTGTCATTCAGGTCAAGTGTAGCGGTTTTTACATTCCCTCTATAAGTGATATCCATTGATAAGTGTCTTTTTCTGTGTGACTTATTTCACTTAGAATCGTCGTACCTAAATCCACTCATCGTGCTGCTACTAGCCTTATGACGTTGATTTCATGGCTGAGTGATATTCCATTGTACATGAGGACCACAACTTCTTTATCCATTTTTCTCTGTCCCAGGATATTTAAGGTGTAATGAAGTGGGGGTTCTTGTCAACAGAGCAGCCCTAAACTTTGGGGTGCCTGTGTCTTGCTGATTTTTAGTTTTCCCAATTTATACGCCCATGCGTGGAAGTGCCGTATGCTCTCTAAGCTGTGCTTTTTAGACGTTTCAGGACACACCGTACACTTCTCCAGAGTGGCTGTTGGCAATTTACATCCCGCCCATCAGCGTAGCAAGGCTCCCATTTCTCCATGGCCGGTCCTGCATTTCTGGTTTGGACACTTTTTTCCGCATGGCCCTTTTGCCCGCTGGGAAGCGAGACTTCTTTGGAGTGCTGATTTGCCTTTCCAGGTTGCTTGGTTGGCCCAAAAGTGCGTATGCGTTTTTTCCTGAATATATTCAGGAAAAAACGCATACGCCCTTTTTGGCCAAGGGCATCATTGTCCACGTTTTGCCGCTTTTCATGTGCTTTCAAGGCGATTCGAATCTACCTCCTGAAATCTGTTTCCTGCAATTCTGCCTTGCTTTCAAATCCTCTTCGTTGCCTTCCCTCAATATATTTGTGGACGAGAGTTATCATTTATAACTCAGCAGGTTTGTGAATTGCAGTGCCCCTGAGCTCCATTTTTCAAGTCGCTTTTTTGGGAGCTGGCCGCAAAAGCGCAGGATTGCTTCAGGCCCTATTCTGGTTCCAGAGGGCAGGCTAAGTCTGTGGTTAATTCTTCTTCCTGATGGGAAAATAGAGTGACCTGTGCCTGTCCCAACACCTAGAGCTAGTCTCTCATTGGTTCCCCCTCTTCCCGTTCATCCTCAGGACAAATTGCAACCTGTACGGAACAGGAGTTTAGTTAAAGGTGCTGATTCTCCAAGGAGGGAGATGGCTAATAAAGCGGCTGGAGTGGCGAACCCGAGCACAAGGAGATGAGAAATGAGGTGCGTTTTAGAAACCTTTCCCGATCACACGGTGTACCATCTTCTGGGTTTCTCATGCATGTTTTCGACGTAGGAAGATGCCCTTGAACCTGGAGATTTGGGACCCGTGGGATGGGTACCATGCAGTATTACTTTAAAGGGTGTGCGTTGGCTCACCCAACCTCACCAAACCTCTCAGCCCCAAGAGTGTCCACCCTTATGTCTCAATCAGCTGTGGGTCTAGATATGGTCAATCCAGGTTGCATCACAGCCCCTGAACGAATTGTGTAAGAATTTCTCTCTCTTTCACTGTCTTTGTTTCACGGGTTTTGAAAAGTCATTTATTTTTATAATGGGGTTTAGCTGCTTTTCACGGCTGTGTTTATGCCGCTTTACACCCCCTTGACTCACTTACAGAGAGATATCAATACATAGGTTTGAAGATTCTTACTAGTCAGATATATTCTTGTGCGGTGAATAGGGGGTGTTGAGTCCAGTTCACTGAGCAAGGAGTAGGTCTTGTCTATTACATATTGGGTTTATGGAACGGTATCTGAGCTAATTTGAAACCCTTGTTTTATGCATCACCCCACCTCACCTTTCCCGTTCAGCAGCCATAGTGTGTTTTCTAAACGTGTGACTCTCTTCTGTTTTGTCATTCAGGTCAAGTGTAGCGGTTTTTACATTCCCTCTATAAGTGATATCTTATGATAAGTGTCTTTTTCTGTGTGACTTATTTCACTTAGAATCGTCGTACCTAAATCCACTCATCGTGCTGCTACTAGCCTTATGACGTTGATTTCATGGCTGAGTGATATTCCATTGTACATGAGGACCACAACTTCTTTATCCATTTTTCTCTTTCCCAGGATATTTAAGGTGTAATGAAGTGGGGGTTCTTGTCAACAGAGCAGCCCTAAACTTTGGGGTGCCTGTGTCTTGCTGATTTTTAGTTTTCCCAATTTATACGCCCATGCGTGGAAGTGCCGTATGCTCTCTAAGCTGTGTTTTTTAGATGTTTCAGGACACACCTTACACTTTTCCAGAGTGGCTGTTGGCAATTTACATCCCGCCCATCAGCGTAGCAAGGCTCCCATTTCTCCATGGCCGGTCCTGCATTTCTGGTTTGGACACTTTTTTCCGCATGGCCCTTTTGCCCGCTGGGAAGCGAGACTTTTTGGAGCGATGATTTGCCTTTCCAGGTTGCTTGGTTGGCCCAAAAGTGCGTATGCGTTTTTTCCTGAATATATTCAGGAAAAAACGCATACGCCCTTTTTGGCCAAGGGCATCATTGTCCACGTTTTGCCGCTTTTCATGTGCTTTCAAGGCGATTCGAATCTACCTCCTGAAATCTGTTTCCTGCAATTCTGCCTTGCTTTCAAATCCTCTTCGTTGCCTTCCCTCAATATATTTGTGGACGAGAGTTATCATTTATAACTCTGCAGGTTCGGGAATTGCAGTGCCCCTGAGCTCCATTTTTCAAGTCGCCTTTTTGGGAGCTGGCCGCAAAAGTGCAGGATTGCTTCACGCCCTCTTCTGGTTCTGGGGAGCAGGCTGAGCTCGTGGTTAATTCTTCTTCCTGATGGGAAAATAGAGTGACCTGTGCCTGTCCCAACACCTAGAGCTAGTCTCTCATTGGTTCCCACTCTTCCCGTTCATCCTCAGGACAAATTGCAACCTGTACGGAACAGGAGTTTAGTTAAAGGTGCTGATTCTCCAAGGAGGGAGATGGCTAGTAAAGCGGCTGGAATGGCGAACCCGAGCACAAGGAGATGAGAAATGAGGTGCGTTTTAGAAACCTTTCCCGATCACACGGTGTACCATCTTCTGGGTTTCTCATGCATGTTTTCGACGTAGGAAGATGCCCTTGAACCTGGAGATTTGGGACCCATGGGATGAGTACCATGCAGTATTACTTTAAAGGGTCTGCGTTGGCTCACCCAACCTCACCAAACCTCTCAGCCCCAAGAGTGTCCACCCTTATGTCTCAATCAGCTGTGGGTCTAGATATGGTTAATCCAGGTTGCATCACAGCCCCTGAACGAATTGTGTAAGAATTTCTCTCTCTTTCACTGTCTTTGTTTCACGGGTTTTGAAAAGTCATTTATTTTTATAATGGGGTTTAGCTGCTTTTCACGGCTGTGTTTATGCCGCTTTACACCCCCTTGACTCACTTACAGAGCGATATTAATACATAGGTTTGAAGATTCTTACTAGTCAGATATATTCTTGTGCGTTGAATAGGGGGTGTTGAGTCCAGTTCACTGAGCAAGGAGTAGGTCTTGTCTATTACATATTGGGTTTATGGAACGGTATCTGAGCTAATTTGAAACCCTTGTTTTATGCATCACCCCACCTCACCTTTCCCGTTCAGCAGCCATAGTGTGTTTTCTAAACGTGTGACTCTCTTCTGTTTTGTCATTCAGGTCAAGTGTAGCGGTTTTTACATTCCCTCTATAAGTGATATCCATTGATAAGTGTCTTTTTCTGTGTGACTTATTTCACTTCGAATCGTCGTACCTAAATCCACTCATCGTGCTGCTACTAGCCTTATGACGTTGATTTCATGGCTGAGTGATATTCCATTGTACATGAGGACCACCACTTCTTTATCCATTTTTCTCTTTCCCAGGATATTTAAGGTGTAATGAAGTGGGGGTTCTTGTCAACAGAGCAGCCCTAAACTTTGGGGTGCCTGTGTCTTGCTGATTTTTAGTTTTCCCAATTTATACGCCCATGCGTGGAAGTGCCGTATGCTCTCTAAGCTGTGTTTTTTAGATGTTTCAGGACACACCGTACACTTTTCCAGAGTGGCTGTTGGCAATTTACATCCCGCCCATCAGCGTAGCAAGGCTCCCATTTCTCCATGGCCGGTCCTGCATTTCTGGTTTGGACACTTTTTTCCGCATGGCCCTTTTGCCCGCTGGGAAGCGAGACTTTTTGGAGCGATGATTTGCCTTTCCAGGTTGCTTGGTTGGCCCAAAAGTGCGTATGCGTTTTTTCCTGAATATATTCAGGAAAAAACGCATACGCCCTTTTTGGCCAAGGGCATCATTGTCCACGTTTTGCCGCTTTTCATGTGCTTTCAAGGCGATTCGAATCTACCTCCTGAAATCTGTTTCCTGCAATTCTGCCTTGCTTTCAAATCCTCTTCGTTGCCTTCCCTCAATATATTTGTGGACGAGAGTTATCATTTATAACTCTGCAGGTTCGGGAATTGCAGTGCCCCTGAGCTCCATTTTTCAAGTCGCCTTTTTGGGAGCTGGCCGCAAAAGTGCAGGATTGCTTCACGCCCTCTTCTGGTTCTGGGGAGCAGGCTGAGCTCGTGGTTAATTCTTCTTCCTGATGGGAAAATAGAGTGACCTGTGCCTGTCCCAACACCTAGAGCTAGTCTCTCATTGGTTCCCACTCTTCCCGTTCATCCTCAGGACAAATTGCAACCTGTACGGAACAGGAGTTTAGTTAAAGGTGCTGATTCTCCAAGGAGGGAGATGGCTAGTAAAGCGGCTGGAATGGCGAACCCGAGCACAAGGAGATGAGAAATGAGGTGCGTTTTAGAAACCTTTCCCGATCACACGGTGTACCATCTTCTGGGTTTCTCATGCATGTTTTCGATGTAGGATGATGCCCTTGAACCTGGAGATTTGGGACCCATGGGATGAGTACCATGCAGTATTACTTTAAAGGGTCTGCGTTGGCTCACCCAACCTCACCAAACCTCTCAGCCCCAAGAGTGTCCACGCTTATGTCTCAATCAGCTGTGGGTCTAGATATGGTCAATCCAGGTTGCATCACAGCCCCTGAACGAATTGTGTAAGAATTTCTCTCTCTTTCACTGTCTTTGTTTCACGGGTTTTGAAAAGTCATTTATTTTTATAATGGGGTTTAGCTGCTTTTCACGGCTGTGTTTATGCCGCTTTACACCCCCTTGACTCACTTACAGAGCGATATTAATACATAGGTTTGAAGATTCTTACTAGTCAGATATATTCTTGTGCGTTGAATAGGGGGTGTTGAGTCCAGTTCACTGAGCAAGGAGTAGGTCTTGTCTATTACATATTGGGTTTATGGAACGGTATCTGAGCTAATTTGAAACCCTTGTTTTATGCATCACCCCACCTCACCTTTCCCGTTCAGCAGCCATAGTGTGTTTTCTAAACGTGTGACTCTCTTCTGTTTTGTCATTCAGGTCAAGTGTAGCGGTTTTTACATTCCCTCTATAAGTGATATCCATTGATAAGTGTCTTTTTCTGTGTGACTTATTTCACTTCGAATCGTCGTACCTAAATCCACTCATCGTGCTGCTACTAGCCTTATGACGTTGATTTCATGGCTGAGTGATATTCCATTGTACATGAGGACCACAACTTCTTTATCCATTTTTCTCTTTCCCAGGATATTTAAGGTGTAATGAAGTGGGGGTTCTTGTCAACAGAGCAGCCCTAAACTTTGGGGTGCCTGTGTCTTGCTGATTTTTAGTTTTCCCAATTTATACGCCCATGAGTGGAAGTGCCGTATGCTCTCTAAGCTGTGCTTTTTAGACGTTTCAGGACACACCGTACACTTCTCCAGAGTGGCTGTTGGCAATTTACATCCCGCCCATCAGCGTAGCAAGGCTCCCATTTCTCCATGGCCGGTCCTGCATTTCTGGTTTGGACACTTTTTTCCGCATGGCCCTTTTGCCCGCTGGGAAGCGAGACTTCTTTGGAGCGCTGATTGGCCTTTCCAGGTTGCTTGGTTGGCCCAAAAGTGCGTATGCGTTTTTTCCTGAATATATTCAGGAAAAAACGCATACGCCCTTTTTGGCCAAGGGCATCATTGTCCACGTTTTGCCGCTTTTCATGTGCTTTCAAGGCGATTCGAATCTACCTCCTGAAATCTGTTTCCTGCAATTCTGCCTTGCTTTCAAATCCTCTTCGTTGCCTTCCCTCAATATATTTGTGGACGAGAGTTATCATTTATAACTCTGCAGGTTCGGGAATTGCAGTGCCCCTGAGCTCCATTTTTCAAGTCGCTTTTTTGGGAGCTGGCCGCAAAAGCGCAGGATTGCTTCAGGCCCTATTCTGGTTCCAGAGGGCAGGCTAAGTCTGTGGTTAATTCTTCTTCCTGATGGGAAAATAGAGTGACCTGTGCCTGTCCCAACACCTAGAGCTAGTCTCTCATTGGTTCCCCCTCTTCCCGTTCATCCTCAGGACAAATTGCAACCTGTACGGAACAGGAGTTTAGTTAAAGGTGCTGATTCTCCAAGGAGGGAGATGGCTAATAAAGCGGCTGGAGTGGCGAACCCGAGCACAAGGAGATGAGAAATGAGGTGCGTTTTAGAAACCTTTCCCGATCACACGGTATACCATCTTCTGGGTTTCTCATGCATGTTTTCGACGTAGGAAGATGCCCTTGAACCTGGAGATTTGGGACCCGTGGGATGGGTACCATGCAGTATTACTTTAAAGGGTGTGCGTTGGCTCACCCAACCTCACCAAACCTCTCAGCCCCAAGAGTGTCCACCCTTATGTCTCAATCAGCTGTGGGTCTAGATATGGTCAATCCAGGTTGCATCACAGCCCCTGAACGAATTGTGTAAGAATTTCTCTCTCTTTCACTGTCTTTGTTTCACGGGTTTTGAAAAGTCATTTATTTTTATAATGGGGTTTAGCTGCTTTTCACGGCTGTGTTTATGCCGCTTTACACCCCCTTGACTCACTTACAGAGAGATATCAATACATAGGTTTGAAGATTCTTACTAGTCAGATATATTCTTGTGCGGTGAATAGGGGGTGTTGAGTCCAGTTCACTGAGCAAGGAGTAGGTCTTGTCTATTACATATTGGGTTTATGGAACGGTATCTGAGCTAATTTGAAACCCTTGTTTTATGCATCACCCCACCTCACCTTTCCCGTTCAGCAGCCATAGTGTGTTTTCTAAACGTGTGACTCTCTTCTGTTTTGTCATTCAGGTCAAGTGTAGCGGTTTTTACATTCCCTCTCTAAGTGATATCTTATGATAAGTGTCTTTTTCTGTGTGACTTATTTCACTTAGAATCGTCGTACCTAAATCCACTCATCGTGCTGCTACTAGCCTTATGACGTTGATTTCATGGCTGAGTGATATTCCATTGTACATGAGGACCACCACTTCTTTATCCATTTTTCTCTTTCCTAGGATATTTAAGGTGTAATGAAGTGGGGGTTCTTGTCAACAGAGCAGCCCTAAACTTTGGGGTGCCTGTGTCTTGCTGATTTTTAGTTTTCCCAATTTATACGCCCATGCGTGGAAGTGCCGTATGCTCTCTAAGCTGTGTTTTTTAGATGTTTCAGGACACACCGTACACTTTTCCAGAGTGGCTGTTGGCAATTTACATCCCGCCCATCAGCGTAGCAAGGCTCCCATTTCTCCATGGCCGGTCCTGCATTTCTGGTTTGGACACTTTTTTCCGCATGGCCCTTTTGCCCGCTGGGAAGCGAGACTTTTTGGAGCGATGATTTGCCTTTCCAGGTTGCTTGGTTGGCCCAAAAGTGCGTATGCGTTTTTTCCTGAATATATTCAGGAAAAAACGCATACGCCCTTTTTGGCCAAGGGCATCATTGTCCACGTTTTGCCGCTTTTCATGTGCTTTCAAGGCGATTCGAATCTACCTCCTGAAATCTGTTTCCTGCAATTCTGCCTTGCTTTCAAATCCTCTTCGTTGCCTTCCCTCAATATATTTGTGGACGAGAGTTATCATTTATAACTCTGCAGGTTCGGGAATTGCAGTGCCCCTGAGCTCCATTTTTCAAGTCGCTTTTTTGGGAGCTGGCCGCAAAAGCGCAGGATTGCTTCAGGCCCTATTCTGGTTCCAGAGGGCAGGCTAAGTCTGTGGTTAATTCTTCTTCCTGATGGGAAAATAGAGTGACCTGTGCCTGTCCCAACACCTAGAGCTAGTCTCTCATTGGTTCCCCCTCTTCCCGTTCATCCTCGGGACAAATTGCAACCTGTACGGAACAGGAGTTTAGTTAAAGGTGCTGATTCTCCAAGGAGGGAGATGGCTAATAAAGCGGCTGGAGTGGCGAACCCGAGCACAAGGAGATGAGAAATGAGGTGCGTTTTAGAAACCTTTCCCGATCACACGGTATACCATCTTCTGGGTTTCTCATGCATGTTTTCGACGTAGGAAGATGCCCTTGAACCTGGAGATTTGGGACCCGTGGGATGGGTACCATGCAGTATTACTTTAAAGGGTGTGCGTTGGCTCACCCAACCTCACCAAACCTCTCAGCCCCAAGAGTGTCCACCCTTATGTCTCAATCAGCTGTGGGTCTAGATATGGTCAATCCAGGTTGCATCACAGCCCCTGAACGAATTGTGTAAGAATTTCTCTCTCTTTCACTGTCTTTGTTTCACGGGTTTTGAAAAGTCATTTATTTTTATAATGGGGTTTAGCTGCTTTTCACGGCTGTGTTTATGCCGCTTTACACCCCCTTGACTCACTTACAGAGAGATATCAATACATAGGTTTGAAGATTCTTACTAGTCAGATATATTCTTGTGCGGTGAATAGGGGGTGTTGAGTCCAGTTCACTGAGCAAGGAGTAAGTCTTGTCTATTACATATTGGGTTTATGGAATGGTATCTGAGCTAATTTGAAACCCTTGTTTTATGCATCACCCCACCTCACCTTTCCCGTTCAGCAGCCATAGTGTGTTTTCTAAACGTGTGACTCTCTTCTGTTTTGTCATTCAGGTCAAGTGTAGCGGTTTTTACATTCCCTCTCTAAGTGATATCTTATGATAAGTGTCTTTTTCTGTGTGACTTATTTCACTTAGAATCGTCGTACCTAAATCCACTCATCGTGCTGCTACTAGCCTTATGACGTTGATTTCATGGCTGAGTGATATTCCATTGTACATGAGGACCACCACTTCTTTATCCATTTTTCTCTTTCCTAGGATATTTAAGGTGTAATGAAGTGGGGGTTCTTGTCAACAGAGCAGCCCTAAACTTTGGGGTGCCTGTGTCTTGCTGATTTTTAGTTTTCCCAATTTATACGCCCATGCGTGGAAGTGCCGTATGCTCTCTAAGCTGTGTTTTTTAGATGTTTCAGGACACACCGTACACTTTTCCAGAGTGGCTGTTGGCAATTTACATCCCGCCCATCAGCGTAGCAAGGCTCCCATTTCTCCATGGCCGGTCCTGCATTTCTGGTTTGGACACTTTTTTCCGCATGGCCCTTTTGCCCGCTGGGAAGCGAGACTTTTTGGAGCGATGATTTGCCTTTCCAGGTTGCTTGGTTGGCCCAAAAGTGCGTATGCGTTTTTTCCTGAATATATTCAGGAAAAAACGCATACGCCCTTTTTGGCCAAGGGCATCATTGTCCACGTTTTGCCGCTTTTCATGTGCTTTCAAGGCGATTCGAATCTACCTCCTGAAATCTGTTTCCTGCAATTCTGCCTTGCTTTCAAATCCTCTTCGTTGCCTTCCCTCAATATATTTGTGGACGAGAGTTATCATTTATAACTCTGCAGGTTCGGGAATTGCAGTGCCCCTGAGCTCCATTTTTCAAGTCGCCTTTTTGGGAGCTGGCCGCAAAAGTGCAGGATTGCTTCACGCCCTCTTCTGGTTCTGGGGAGCAGGCTGAGCTCGTGGTTAATTCTTCTTCCTGATGGGAAAATAGAGTGACCTGTCCCTGTCCCAACACCTAGAGCTAGTCTCTCATTGGTTCCTACTCTTCCCGTTCATCCTCAGGACAAATTGCAACCTGTACGGAACAGGAGTTTAGTTAAAGGTGCTGATTCTCCAAGGAGGGAGATGGCTAGTAAAGCGGCTGGAATGGCGAACCCGAGCACAAGGAGATGAGAAATGAGGTGCGTTTTAGAAACCTTTCCCGATCACACGGTGTACCATCTTCTGGGTTTCTCATGCATGTTTTCGACGTAGGAAGATGCCCTTGAACCTGGAGATTTGGGACCCATGGGATGAGTACCATGCAGTATTACTTTAAAGGGTCTGCGTTGGCTCACCCAACCTCACCAAACCTCTCAGCCCCAAGAGTGTCCACCCTTATGTCTCAATCAGCTGTGGGTCTAGATATGGTCAATCCAGGTTGCATCACAGCCCCTGAACGAATTGTGTAAGAATTTCTCTCTCTTTCACTGTCTTTGTTTCACGGGTTTTGAAAAGTCATTTATTTTTATAATGGGGTTTAGCTGCTTTTCACGGCTGTGTTTATGCCGCTTTACACCCCCTTGACTCACTTACAGAGCGATATTAATACATAGGTTTGAAGATTCTTACTAGTCAGATATATTCTTGTGCGTTGAATAGGGGGTGTTGAGTCCAGTTCACTGAGCAAGGAGTAGGTCTTGTCTATTACATATTGGGTTCATGGAACGGTATCTGAGCTAATTTGAAACCCTTGTTTTATGCATCACCACACCTCACCTTTCCCGTTCAGCAGCCATAGTGTGTTTTCTAAACGTGTGACTCTCTTCTGTTTTGTCATTCAGGTCAAGTGTAGCGGTTTTTACATTCCCTCTATAAGTGATATCCATTGATAAGTGTCTTTTTCTGTGTGACTTATTTCACTTAGAATCGTCGTACCTAAATCCACTCATCGTGCTGCTACTAGCCTTATGACGTTGATTTCATGGCTGAGTGATATTCCATTGTACATGAGGACCACAACTTCTTTATCCATTTTTCTCTTTCCTAGGATATTTAAGGTGTAATGAAGTGGGGGTTCTTGTCAACAGAGCAGCCCTAAACTTTGGGGTGCCTGTGTCTTGCTGATTTTTAGTTTTCCCAATTTATACGCCCATGCGTGGAAGTGCCGTATGCTCTCTAAGCTGTGTTTTTTAGATGTTTCAGGACACACCGTACACTTTTCCAGAGTGGCTGTTGGCAATTTACATCCCGCCCATCAGCGTAGCAAGGCTCCCATTTCTCCATGGCCGGTCCTGCATTTCTGGTTTGGACACTTTTTTCCGCATGGCCCTTTTGCCCGCTGGGAAGCGAGACTTTTTGGAGCGATGATTTGCCTTTCCAGGTTGCTTGGTTGGCCCAAAAGTGCGTATGCGTTTTTTCCTGAATATATTCAGGAAAAAACGCATACGCCCTTTTTGGCCAAGGGCATCATTGTCCACGTTTTGCCGCTTTTCATGTGCTTTCAAGGCGATTCGAATCTACCTCCTGAAATCTGTTTCCTGCAATTCTGCCTTGCTTTCAAATCCTCTTCGTTGCCTTCCCTCAATATATTTGTGGACGAGAGTTATCATTTATAACTCTGCAGGTTCGGGAATTGCAGTGCCCCTGAGCTCCATTTTTCAAGTCGCTTTTTTGGGAGCTGGCCGCAAAAGCGCAGGATTGCTTCAGGCCCTATTCTGGTTCCAGAGGGCAGGCTAAGTCTGTGGTTAATTCTTCTTCCTGATGGGAAAATAGAGTGACCTGTGCCTGTCCCAACACCTAGAGCTAGTCTCTCATTGGTTCCCCCTCTTCCCGTTCATCCTCGGGACAAATTGCAACCTGTACGGAACAGGAGTTTAGTTAAAGGTGCTGATTCTCCAAGGAGGGAGATGGCTAATAAAGCGGCTGGAGTGGCGAACCCGAGCACAAGGAGATGAGAAATGAGGTGCGTTTTAGAAACCTTTCCCGATCACACGGTATACCATCTTCTGGGTTTCTCATGCATGTTTTCGACGTAGGAAGATGCCCTTGAACCTGGAGATTTGGGACCCGTGGGATGGGTACCATGCAGTATTACTTTAAAGGGTGTGCGTTGGCTCACCCAACCTCACCAAACCTCTCAGCCCCAAGAGTGTCCACCCTTATGTCTCAATCAGCTGTGGGTCTAGATATGGTCAATCCAGGTTGCATCACAGCCCCTGAACGAATTGTGTAAGAATTTCTCTCTCTTTCACTGTCTTTGTTTCACGGGTTTTGAAAAGTCATTTATTTTTATAATGGGGTTTAGCTGCTTTTCACGGCTGTGTTTATGCCGCTTTACACCCCCTTGACTCACTTACAGAGAGATATCAATACATAGGTTTGAAGATTCTTACTAGTCAGATATATTCTTGTGCGGTGAATAGGGGGTGTTGAGTCCAGTTCACTGAGCAAGGAGTAAGTCTTGTCTATTACATATTGGGTTTATGGAATGGTATCTGAGCTAATTTGAAACCCTTGTTTTATGCATCACCCCACCTCACCTTTCCCGTTCAGCAGCCATAGTGTGTTTTCTAAACGTGTGACTCTCTTCTGTTTTGTCATTCAGGTCAAGTGTAGCGGTTTTTACATTCCCTCTCTAAGTGATATCTTATGATAAGTGTCTTTTTCTGTGTGACTTATTTCACTTAGAATCGTCGTACCTAAATCCACTCATCGTGCTGCTACTAGCCTTATGACGTTGATTTCATGGCTGAGTGATATTCCATTGTACATGAGGACCACCACTTCTTTATCCATTTTTCTCTTTCCTAGGATATTTAAGGTGTAATGAAGTGGGGGTTCTTGTCAACAGAGCAGCCCTAAACTTTGGGGTGCCTGTGTCTTGCTGATTTTTAGTTTTCCCAATTTATACGCCCATGCGTGGAAGTGCCGTATGCTCTCTAAGCTGTGTTTTTTAGATGTTTCAGGACACACCGTACACTTTTCCAGAGTGGCTGTTGGCAATTTACATCCCGCCCATCAGCGTAGCAAGGCTCCCATTTCTCCATGGCCGGTCCTGCATTTCTGGTTTGGACACTTTTTTCCGCATGGCCCTTTTGCCCGCTGGGAAGCGAGACTTTTTGGAGCGATGATTTGCCTTTCCAGGTTGCTTGGTTGGCCCAAAAGTGCGTATGCGTTTTTTCCTGAATATATTCAGGAAAAAACGCATACGCCCTTTTTGGCCAAGGGCATCATTGTCCACGTTTTGCCGCTTTTCATGTGCTTTCAAGGCGATTCGAATCTACCTCCTGAAATCTGTTTCCTGCAATTCTGCCTTGCTTTCAAATCCTCTTCGTTGCCTTCCCTCAATATATTTGTGGACGAGAGTTATCATTTATAACTCTGCAGGTTCGGGAATTGCAGTGCCCCTGAGCTCCATTTTTCAAGTCGCCTTTTTGGGAGCTGGCCGCAAAAGTGCAGGATTGCTTCACGCCCTCTTCTGGTTCTGGGGAGCAGGCTGAGCTCGTGGTTAATTCTTCTTCCTGATGGGAAAATAGAGTGACCTGTCCCTGTCCCAACACCTAGAGCTAGTCTCTCATTGGTTCCTACTCTTCCCGTTCATCCTCAGGACAAATTGCAACCTGTACGGAACAGGAGTTTAGTTAAAGGTGCTGATTCTCCAAGGAGGGAGATGGCTAGTAAAGCGGCTGGAATGGCGAACCCGAGCACAAGGAGATGAGAAATGAGGTGCGTTTTAGAAACCTTTCCCGATCACACGGTGTACCATCTTCTGGGTTTCTCATGCATGTTTTCGACGTAGGAAGATGCCCTTGAACCTGGAGATTTGGGACCCATGGGATGAGTACCATGCAGTATTACTTTAAAGGGTCTGCGTTGGCTCACCCAACCTCACCAAACCTCTCAGCCCCAAGAGTGTCCACCCTTATGTCTCAATCAGCTGTGGGTCTAGATATGGTCAATCCAGGTTGCATCACAGCCCCTGAACGAATTGTGTAAGAATTTCTCTCTCTTTCACTGTCTTTGTTTCACGGGTTTTGAAAAGTCATTTATTTTTATAATGGGGTTTAGCTGCTTTTCACGGCTGTGTTTATGCCGCTTTACACCCCCTTGACTCACTTACAGAGCGATATTAATACATAGGTTTGAAGATTCTTACTAGTCAGATATATTCTTGTGCGTTGAATAGGGGGTGTTGAGTCCAGTTCACTGAGCAAGGAGTAGGTCTTGTCTATTACATATTGGGTTCATGGAACGGTATCTGAGCTAATTTGAAACCCTTGTTTTATGCATCACCACACCTCACCTTTCCCGTTCAGCAGCCATAGTGTGTTTTCTAAACGTGTGACTCTCTTCTGTTTTGTCATTCAGGTCAAGTGTAGCGGTTTTTACATTCCCTCTATAAGTGATATCCATTGATAAGTGTCTTTTTCTGTGTGACTTATTTCACTTAGAATCGTCGTACCTAAATCCACTCATCGTGCTGCTACTAGCCTTATGACGTTGATTTCATGGCTGAGTGATATTCCATTGTACATGAGGACCACAACTTCTTTATCCATTTTTCTCTTTCCCAGGATATTTAAGGTGTAATGAAGTGGGGGTTCTTGTCAACAGAGCAGCCCTAAACTTTGGGGTGCCTGTGTCTTGCTGATTTTTAGTTTTCCCAATTTATACGCCCATGCGTGGAAGTGCCGTATGCTCTCTAAGCTGTGTTTTTTAGATGTTTCAGGACACACCGTACACTTTTCCAGAGTGGCTGTTGGCAATTTACATCCCGCCCATCAGCGTAGCAAGGCTCCCATTTCTCCATGGCCGGTCCTGCATTTCTGGTTTGGACACTTTTTTCCGCATGGCCCTTTTGCCCGCTGGGAAGCGAGACTTTTTGGAGCGATGATTTGCCTTTCCAGGTTGCTTGGTTGGCCCAAAAGTGCGTATGCGTTTTTTCCTGAATATATTCAGGAAAAAACGCATACGCCCTTTTTGGCCAAGGGCATCATTGTCCACGTTTTGCCGCTTTTCATGTGCTTTCAAGGCGATTCGAATCTACCTCCTGAAATCTGTTTCCTGCAATTCTGCCTTGCTTTCAAATCCTCTTCGTTGCCTTCCCTCAATATATTTGTGGACGAGAGTTATCATTTATAACTCTGCAGGTTCGGGAATTGCAGTGCCCCTGAGCTCCATTTTTCAAGTCGCCTTTTTGGGAGCTGGCCGCAAAAGTGCAGGATTGCTTCACGCCCTCTTCTGGTTCTGGGGAGCAGGCTGAGCTCGTGGTTAATTCTTCTTCCTGATGGGAAAATAGAGTGACCTGTGCCTGTCCCAACACCTAGAGCTAGTCTCTCATTGGTTCCCACTCTTCCCGTTCATCCTCAGGACAAATTGCAACCTGTACGGAACAGGAGTTTAGTTAAAGGTGCTGATTCTCCAAGGAGGGAGATGGCTAGTAAAGCGGCTGGAATGGCGAACCCGAGCACAAGGAGATGAGAAATGAGGTGCGTTTTAGAAACCTTTCCCGATCACACGGTGTACCATCTTCTGGGTTTCTCATGCATGTTTTCGACGTAGGAAGATGCCCTTGAACCTGGAGATTTGGGACCCATGGGATGAGTACCATGCAGTATTACTTTAAAGGGTCTGCGTTGGCTCACCCAACCTCACCAAACCTCTCAGCCCCAAGAGTGTCCACCCTTATGTCTCAATCAGCTGTGGGTCTAGATATGGTCAATCCAGGTTGCATCACAGCCCCTGAACGAATTGTGTAAGAATTTCTCTCTCTTTCACTGTCTTTGTTTCACGGGTTTTGAAAAGTCATTTATTTTTATAATGGGGTTTAGCTGCTTTTCACGGCTGTGTTTATGCCGCTTTACACCCCCTTGACTCACTTACAGAGCGATATTAATACATAGGTTTGAAGATTCTTACTAGTCAGATATATTCTTGTGCGTTGAATAGGGGGTGTTGAGTCCAGTTCACTGAGCAAGGAGTAGGTCTTGTCTATTACATATTGGGTTTATGGAACGGTATCTGAGCTAATTTGAAACCCTTGTTTTATGCATCACCCCACCTCACCTTTCCCGTTCAGCAGCCATAGTGTGTTTTCTAAACGTGTGACTCTCTTCTGTTTTGTCATTCAGGTCAAGTGTAGCGGTTTTTACATTCCCTCTATAAGTGATATCCATTGATAAGTGTCTTTTTCTGTGTGACTTATTTCACTTCGAATCGTCGTACCTAAATCCACTCATCGTGCTGCTACTAGCCTTATGACGTTGATTTCATGGCTGAGTGATATTCCATTGTACATGAGGACCACAACTTCTTTATCCATTTTTCTCTTTCCCAGGATATTTAAGGTGTAATGAAGTGGGGGTTCTTGTCAACAGAGCAGCCCTAAACTTTGGGGTGCCTGTGTCTTGCTGATTTTTAGTTTTCCCAATTTATACGCCCATGCGTGGAAGTGCCGTATGCTCTCTAAGCTGTGTTTTTTAGATGTTTCAGGACACACCGTACACTTTTCCAGAGTGGCTGTTGGCAATTTACATCCCGCCCATCAGCGTAGCAAGGCTCCCATTTCTCCATGGCCGGTCCTGCATTTCTGGTTTGGACACTTTTTTCCGCATGGCCCTTTTGCCCGCTGGGAAGCGAGACTTTTTGGAGCGATGATTTGCCTTTCCAGGTTGCTTGGTTGGCCCAAAAGTGCGTATGCGTTTTTTCCTGAATATATTCAGGAAAAAACGCATACGCCCTTTTTGGCCAAGGGCATCATTGTCCACGTTTTGCCGCTTTTCATGTGCTTTCAAGGCGATTCGAATCTACCTCCTGAAATCTGTTTCCTGCAATTCTGCCTTGCTTTCAAATCCTCTTCGTTGCCTTCCCTCAATATATTTGTGGACGAGAGTTATCATTTATAACTCTGCAGGTTCGGGAATTGCAGTGCCCCTGAGCTCCATTTTTCAAGTCGCCTTTTTGGGAGCTGGCCGCAAAAGTGCAGGATTGCTTCACGCCCTCTTCTGGTTCTGGGGAGCAGGCTGAGCTCGTGGTTAATTCTTCTTCCTGATGGGAAAATAGAGTGACCTGTGCCTGTCCCAACACCTAGAGCTAGTCTCTCATTGGTTCCCACTCTTCCCGTTCATCCTCAGGACAAATTGCAACCTGTACGGAACAGGAGTTTAGTTAAAGGTGCTGATTCTCCAAGGAGGGAGATGGCTAGTAAAGCGGCTGGAATGGCGAACCCGAGCACAAGGAGATGAGAAATGAGGTGCGTTTTAGAAACCTTTCCCGATCACACGGTGTACCATCTTCTGGGTTTCTCATGCATGTTTTCGACGTAGGAAGATGCCCTTGAACCTGGAGATTTGGGACCCATGGGATGAGTACCATGCAGTATTACTTTAAAGGGTCTGCGTTGGCTCACCCAACCTCACCAAACCTCTCAGCCCCAAGAGTGTCCACCCTTATGTCTCAATCAGCTGTGGGTCTAGATATGGTCAATCCAGGTTGCATCACAGCCCCTGAACGAATTGTGTAAGAATTTCTCTCTCTTTCACTGTCTTTGTTTCACGGGTTTTGAAAAGTCATTTATTTTTATAATGGGGTTTAGCTGCTTTTCACGGCTGTGTTTATGCCGCTTTACACCCCCTTGACTCACTTACAGAGAGATATCAATACATAGGTTTGAAGATTCTTACTAGTCAGATATATTCTTGTGCGGTGAATAGGGGGTGTTGAGTCCAGTTCACTGAGCAAGGAGTAAGTCTTGTCTATTACATATTGGGTTTATGGAATGGTATCTGAGCTAATTTGAAACCCTTGTTTTATGCATCACCCCACCTCACCTTTCCCGTTCAGCAGCCATAGTGTGTTTTCTAAACGTGTGACTCTCTTCTGTTTTGTCATTCAGGTCAAGTGTAGCGGTTTTTACATTCCCTCTCTAAGTGATATCTTATGATAAGTGTCTTTTTCTGTGTGACTTATTTCACTTAGAATCGTCGTACCTAAATCCACTCATCGTGCTGCTACTAGCCTTATGACGTTGATTTCATGGCTGAGTGATATTCCATTGTACATGAGGACCACCACTTCTTTATCCATTTTTCTCTTTCCTAGGATATTTAAGGTGTAATGAAGTGGGGGTTCTTGTCAACAGAGCAGCCCTAAACTTTGGGGTGCCTGTGTCTTGCTGATTTTTAGTTTTCCCAATTTATACGCCCATGCGTGGAAGTGCCGTATGCTCTCTAAGCTGTGTTTTTTAGATGTTTCAGGACACACCGTACACTTTTCCAGAGTGGCTGTTGGCAATTTACATCCCGCCCATCAGCGTAGCAAGGCTCCCATTTCTCCATGGCCGGTCCTGCATTTCTGGTTTGGACACTTTTTTCCGCATGGCCCTTTTGCCCGCTGGGAAGCGAGACTTTTTGGAGCGATGATTTGCCTTTCCAGGTTGCTTGGTTGGCCCAAAAGTGCGTATGCGTTTTTTCCTGAATATATTCAGGAAAAAACGCATACGCCCTTTTTGGCCAAGGGCATCATTGTCCACGTTTTGCCGCTTTTCATGTGCTTTCAAGGCGATTCGAATCTACCTCCTGAAATCTGTTTCCTGCAATTCTGCCTTGCTTTCAAATCCTCTTCGTTGCCTTCCCTCAATATATTTGTGGACGAGAGTTATCATTTATAACTCTGCAGGTTCGGGAATTGCAGTGCCCCTGAGCTCCATTTTTCAAGTCGCCTTTTTGGGAGCTGGCCGCAAAAGTGCAGGATTGCTTCACGCCCTCTTCTGGTTCTGGGGAGCAGGCTGAGCTCGTGGTTAATTCTTCTTCCTGATGGGAAAATAGAGTGACCTGTCCCTGTCCCAACACCTAGAGCTAGTCTCTCATTGGTTCCTACTCTTCCCGTTCATCCTCAGGACAAATTGCAACCTGTACGGAACAGGAGTTTAGTTAAAGGTGCTGATTCTCCAAGGAGGGAGATGGCTAGTAAAGCGGCTGGAATGGCGAACCCGAGCACAAGGAGATGAGAAATGAGGTGCGTTTTAGAAACCTTTCCCGATCACACGGTGTACCATCTTCTGGGTTTCTCATGCATGTTTTCGACGTAGGAAGATGCCCTTGAACCTGGAGATTTGGGACCCATGGGATGAGTACCATGCAGTATTACTTTAAAGGGTCTGCGTTGGCTCACCCAACCTCACCAAACCTCTCAGCCCCAAGAGTGTCCACCCTTATGTCTCAATCAGCTGTGGGTCTAGATATGGTCAATCCAGGTTGCATCACAGCCCCTGAACGAATTGTGTAAGAATTTCTCTCTCTTTCACTGTCTTTGTTTCACGGGTTTTGAAAAGTCATTTATTTTTATAATGGGGTTTAGCTGCTTTTCACGGCTGTGTTTATGCCGCTTTACACCCCCTTGACTCACTTACAGAGCGATATTAATACATAGGTTTGAAGATTCTTACTAGTCAGATATATTCTTGTGCGTTGAATAGGGGGTGTTGAGTCCAGTTCACTGAGCAAGGAGTAGGTCTTGTCTATTACATATTGGGTTCATGGAACGGTATCTGAGCTAATTTGAAACCCTTGTTTTATGCATCACCACACCTCACCTTTCCCGTTCAGCAGCCATAGTGTGTTTTCTAAACGTGTGACTCTCTTCTGTTTTGTCATTCAGGTCAAGTGTAGCGGTTTTTACATTCCCTCTATAAGTGATATCCATTGATAAGTGTCTTTTTCTGTGTGACTTATTTCACTTAGAATCGTCGTACCTAAATCCACTCATCGTGCTGCTACTAGCCTTATGACGTTGATTTCATGGCTGAGTGATATTCCATTGTACATGAGGACCACAACTTCTTTATCCATTTTTCTCTTTCCTAGGATATTTAAGGTGTAATGAAGTGGGGGTTCTTGTCAACAGAGCAGCCCTAAACTTTGGGGTGCCTGTGTCTTGCTGATTTTTAGTTTTCCCAATTTATACGCCCATGCGTGGAAGTGCCGTATGCTCTCTAAGCTGTGTTTTTTAGATGTTTCAGGACACACCGTACACTTTTCCAGAGTGGCTGTTGGCAATTTACATCCCGCCCATCAGCGTAGCAAGGCTCCCATTTCTCCATGGCCGGTCCTGCATTTCTGGTTTGGACACTTTTTTCCGCATGGCCCTTTTGCCCGCTGGGAAGCGAGACTTTTTGGAGCGATGATTTGCCTTTCCAGGTTGCTTGGTTGGCCCAAAAGTGCGTATGCGTTTTTTCCTGAATATATTCAGGAAAAAACGCATACGCCCTTTTTGGCCAAGGGCATCATTGTCCACGTTTTGCCGCTTTTCATGTGCTTTCAAGGCGATTCGAATCTACCTCCTGAAATCTGTTTCCTGCAATTCTGCCTTGCTTTCAAATCCTCTTCGTTGCCTTCCCTCAATATATTTGTGGACGAGAGTTATCATTTATAACTCTGCAGGTTCGGGAATTGCAGTGCCCCTGAGCTCCATTTTTCAAGTCGCTTTTTTGGGAGCTGGCCGCAAAAGCGCAGGATTGCTTCAGGCCCTATTCTGGTTCCAGAGGGCAGGCTAAGTCTGTGGTTAATTCTTCTTCCTGATGGGAAAATAGAGTGACCTGTGCCTGTCCCAACACCTAGAGCTAGTCTCTCATTGGTTCCCCCTCTTCCCGTTCATCCTCGGGACAAATTGCAACCTGTACGGAACAGGAGTTTAGTTAAAGGTGCTGATTCTCCAAGGAGGGAGATGGCTAATAAAGCGGCTGGAGTGGCGAACCCGAGCACAAGGAGATGAGAAATGAGGTGCGTTTTAGAAACCTTTCCCGATCACACGGTATACCATCTTCTGGGTTTCTCATGCATGTTTTCGACGTAGGAAGATGCCCTTGAACCTGGAGATTTGGGACCCGTGGGATGGGTACCATGCAGTATTACTTTAAAGGGTGTGCGTTGGCTCACCCAACCTCACCAAACCTCTCAGCCCCAAGAGTGTCCACCTTATGTCTCAATCAGCTGTGGGTCTAGATATGGTCAATCCAGGTTGCATCACAGCCCCTGAACGAATTGTGTAAGAATTTCTCTCTCTTTCACTGTCTTTGTTTCACGGGTTTTGAAAAGTCATTTATTTTTATAATGGGGTTTAGCTGCTTTTCACGGCTGTGTTTATGCCGCTTTACACCCCCTTGACTCACTTACAGAGAGATATCAATACATAGGTTTGAAGATTCTTACTAGTCAGATATATTCTTGTGCGGTGAATAGGGGGTGTTGAGTCCAGTTCACTGAGCAAGGAGTAAGTCTTGTCTATTACATATTGGGTTTATGGAATGGTATCTGAGCTAATTTGAAACCCTTGTTTTATGCATCACCCCACCTCACCTTTCCCGTTCAGCAGCCATAGTGTGTTTTCTAAACGTGTGACTCTCTTCTGTTTTGTCATTCAGGTCAAGTGTAGCGGTTTTTACATTCCCTCTCTAAGTGATATCTTATGATAAGTGTCTTTTTCTGTGTGACTTATTTCACTTAGAATCGTCGTACCTAAATCCACTCATCGTGCTGCTACTAGCCTTATGACGTTGATTTCATGGCTGAGTGATATTCCATTGTACATGAGGACCACCACTTCTTTATCCATTTTTCTCTTTCCTAGGATATTTAAGGTGTAATGAAGTGGGGGTTCTTGTCAACAGAGCAGCCCTAAACTTTGGGGTGCCTGTGTCTTGCTGATTTTTAGTTTTCCCAAATTTATACGCCCATGCGTGGAAGTGCCGTATGCTCTCTAAGCTGTGTTTTTTAGATGTTTCAGGACACACCGTACACTTTTCCAGAGTGGCTGTTGGCAATTTACATCCCGCCCATCAGCGTAGCAAGGCTCCCATTTCTCCATGGCCGGTCCTGCATTTCTGGTTTGGACACTTTTTTCCGCATGGCCCTTTTGCCCGCTGGGAAGCGAGACTTTTTGGAGCGATGATTTGCCTTTCCAGGTTGCTTGGTTGGCCCAAAAGTGCGTATGCGTTTTTTCCTGAATATATTCAGGAAAAAACGCATACGCCCTTTTTGGCCAAGGGCATCATTGTCCACGTTTTGCCGCTTTTCATGTGCTTTCAAGGCGATTCGAATCTACCTCCTGAAATCTGTTTCCTGCAATTCTGCCTTGCTTTCAAATCCTCTTCGTTGCCTTCCCTCAATATATTTGTGGACGAGAGTTATCATTTATAACTCTGCAGGTTCGGGAATTGCAGTGCCCCTGAGCTCCATTTTTCAAGTCGCCTTTTTGGGAGCTGGCCGCAAAAGTGCAGGATTGCTTCACGCCCTCTTCTGGTTCTGGGGAGCAGGCTGAGCTCGTGGTTAATTCTTCTTCCTGATGGGAAAATAGAGTGACCTGTCCCTGTCCCAACACCTAGAGCTAGTCTCTCATTGGTTCCTACTCTTCCCGTTCATCCTCAGGACAAATTGCAACCTGTACGGAACAGGAGTTTAGTTAAAGGTGCTGATTCTCCAAGGAGGGAGATGGCTAGTAAAGCGGCTGGAATGGCGAACCCGAGCACAAGGAGATGAGAAATGAGGTGCGTTTTAGAAACCTTTCCCGATCACACGGTGTACCATCTTCTGGGTTTCTCATGCATGTTTTCGACGTAGGAAGATGCCCTTGAACCTGGAGATTTGGGACCCATGGGATGAGTACCATGCAGTATTACTTTAAAGGGTCTGCGTTGGCTCACCCAACCTCACCAAACCTCTCAGCCCCAAGAGTGTCCACCCTTATGTCTCAATCAGCTGTGGGTCTAGATATGGTCAATCCAGGTTGCATCACAGCCCCTGAACGAATTGTGTAAGAATTTCTCTCTCTTTCACTGTCTTTGTTTCACGGGTTTTGAAAAGTCATTTATTTTTATAATGGGGTTTAGCTGCTTTTCACGGCTGTGTTTATGCCGCTTTACACCCCCTTGACTCACTTACAGAGCGATATTAATACATAGGTTTGAAGATTCTTACTAGTCAGATATATTCTTGTGCGTTGAATAGGGGGTGTTGAGTCCAGTTCACTGAGCAAGGAGTAGGTCTTGTCTATTACATATTGGGTTCATGGAACGGTATCTGAGCTAATTTGAAACCCTTGTTTTATGCATCACCACACCTCACCTTTCCCGTTCAGCAGCCATAGTGTGTTTTCTAAACGTGTGACTCTCTTCTGTTTTGTCATTCAGGTCAAGTGTAGCGGTTTTTACATTCCCTCTATAAGTGATATCCATTGATAAGTGTCTTTTTCTGTGTGACTTATTTCACTTCGAATCGTCGTACCTAAATCCACTCATCGTGCTGCTACTAGCCTTATGACGTTGATTTCATGGCTGAGTGATATTCCATTGTACATGAGGACCACAACTTCTTTATCCATTTTTCTCTTTCCCAGGATATTTAAGGTGTAATGAAGTGGGGGTTCTTGTCAACAGAGCAGCCCTAAACTTTGGGGTGCCTGTGTCTTGCTGATTTTTAGTTTTCCCAATTTATACGCCCATGCGTGGAAGTGCCGTATGCTCTCTAAGCTGTGTTTTTTAGATGTTTCAGGACACACCGTACACTTTTCCAGAGTGGCTGTTGGCAATTTACATCCCGCCCATCAGCGTAGCAAGGCTCCCATTTCTCCATGGCCGGTCCTGCATTTCTGGTTTGGACACTTTTTTCCGCATGGCCCTTTTGCCCGCTGGGAAGCGAGACTTTTTGGAGCGATGATTTGCCTTTCCAGGTTGCTTGGTTGGCCCAAAAGTGCGTATGCGTTTTTTCCTGAATATATTCAGGAAAAAACGCATACGCCCTTTTTGGCCAAGGGCATCATTGTCCACGTTTTGCCGCTTTTCATGTGCTTTCAAGGCGATTCGAATCTACCTCCTGAAATCTGTTTCCTGCAATTCTGCCTTGCTTTCAAATCCTCTTCGTTGCCTTCCCTCAATATATTTGTGGACGAGAGTTATCATTTATAACTCTGCAGGTTCGGGAATTGCAGTGCCCCTGAGCTCCATTTTTCAAGTCGCCTTTTTGGGAGCTGGCCGCAAAAGTGCAGGATTGCTTCACGCCCTCTTCTGGTTCTGGGGAGCAGGCTGAGCTCGTGGTTAATTCTTCTTCCTGATGGGAAAATAGAGTGACCTGTGCCTGTCCCAACACCTAGAGCTAGTCTCTCATTGGTTCCCACTCTTCCCGTTCATCCTCAGGACAAATTGCAACCTGTACGGAACAGGAGTTTAGTTAAAGGTGCTGATTCTCCAAGGAGGGAGATGGCTAGTAAAGCGGCTGGAATGGCGAACCCGAGCACAAGGAGATGAGAAATGAGGTGCGTTTTAGAAACCTTTCCCGATCACACGGTGTACCATCTTCTGGGTTTCTCATGCATGTTTTCGACGTAGGAAGATGCCCTTGAACCTGGAGATTTGGGACCCATGGGATGAGTACCATGCAGTATTACTTTAAAGGGTCTGCGTTGGCTCACCCAACCTCACCAAACCTCTCAGCCCCAAGAGTGTCCACCCTTATGTCTCAATCAGCTGTGGGTCTAGATATGGTCAATCCAGGTTGCATCACAGCCCCTGAACGAATTGTGTAAGAATTTCTCTCTCTTTCACTGTCTTTGTTTCACGGGTTTTGAAAAGTCATTTATTTTTATAATGGGGTTTAGCTGCTTTTCACGGCTGTGTTTATGCCGCTTTACACCCCCTTGACTCACTTACAGAGCGATATTAATACATAGGTTTGAAGATTCTTACTAGTCAGATATATTCTTGTGCGTTGAATAGGGGGTGTTGAGTCCAGTTCACTGAGCAAGGAGTAGGTCTTGTCTATTACATATTGGGTTTATGGAACGGTATCTGAGCTAATTTGAAACCCTTGTTTTATGCATCACCCCACCTCACCTTTCCCGTTCAGCAGCCATAGTGTGTTTTCTAAACGTGTGACTCTCTTCTGTTTTGTCATTCAGGTCAAGTGTAGCGGTTTTTACATTCCCTCTATAAGTGATATCCATTGATAAGTGTCTTTTTCTGTGTGACTTATTTCACTTCGAATCGTCGTACCTAAATCCACTCATCGTGCTGCTACTAGCCTTATGACGTTGATTTCATGGCTGAGTGATATTCCATTGTACATGAGGACCACAACTTCTTTATCCATTTTTCTCTTTCCCAGGATATTTAAGGTGTAATGAAGTGGGGGTTCTTGTCAACAGAGCAGCCCTAAACTTTGGGGTGCCTGTGTCTTGCTGATTTTTAGTTTTCCCAATTTATACGCCCATGCGTGGAAGTGCCGTATGCTCTCTAAGCTGTGTTTTTTAGATGTTTCAGGACACACCGTACACTTTTCCAGAGTGGCTGTTGGCAATTTACATCCCGCCCATCAGCGTAGCAAGGCTCCCATTTCTCCATGGCCGGTCCTGCATTTCTGGTTTGGACACTTTTTTCCGCATGGCCCTTTTGCCCGCTGGGAAGCGAGACTTTTTGGAGCGATGATTTGCCTTTCCAGGTTGCTTGGTTGGCCCAAAAGTGCGTATGCGTTTTTTCCTGAATATATTCAGGAAAAAACGCATACGCCCTTTTTGGCCAAGGGCATCATTGTCCACGTTTTGCCGCTTTTCATGTGCTTTCAAGGCGATTCGAATCTACCTCCTGAAATCTGTTTCCTGCAATTCTGCCTTGCTTTCAAATCCTCTTCGTTGCCTTCCCTCAATATATTTGTGGACGAGAGTTATCATTTATAACTCTGCAGGTTCGGGAATTGCAGTGCCCCTGAGCTCCATTTTTCAAGTCGCCTTTTTGGGAGCTGGCCGCAAAAGTGCAGGATTGCTTCACGCCCTCTTCTGGTTCTGGGGAGCAGGCTGAGCTCGTGGTTAATTCTTCTTCCTGATGGGAAAATAGAGTGACCTGTGCCTGTCCCAACACCTAGAGCTAGTCTCTCATTGGTTCCCACTCTTCCCGTTCATCCTCAGGACAAATTGCAACCTGTACGGAACAGGAGTTTAGTTAAAGGTGCTGATTCTCCAAGGAGGGAGATGGCTAGTAAAGCGGCTGGAATGGCGAACCCGAGCACAAGGAGATGAGAAATGAGGTGCGTTTTAGAAACCTTTCCCGATCACACGGTGTACCATCTTCTGGGTTTCTCATGCATGTTTTCGACGTAGGAAGATGCCCTTGAACCTGGAGATTTGGGACCCATGGGATGAGTACCATGCAGTATTACTTTAAAGGGTCTGCGTTGGCTCACCCAACCTCACCAAACCTCTCAGCCCCAAGAGTGTCCACCCTTATGTCTCAATCAGCTGTGGGTCTAGATATGGTCAATCCAGGTTGCATCACAGCCCCTGAACGAATTGTGTAAGAATTTCTCTCTCTTTCACTGTCTTTGTTTCACGGGTTTTGAAAAGTCATTTATTTTTATAATGGGGTTTAGCTGCTTTTCACGGCTGTGTTTATGCCGCTTTACACCCCCTTGACTCACTTACAGAGCGATATCAATACATAGGTTTGAAGATTCTTACTAGTCAGATATATTCTTGTGCGGTGAATAGGGGGTGTTGAGTCCAGTTCACTGAGCAAGGAGTAGGTCTTGTCTATTACATATTGGGTTTATGGAACGGTATCTGAGCTAATTTGAAACCCTTGTTTTATGCATCACCCCACCTCACCTTTCCCGTTCAGCAGCCATAGTGTGTTTTCTAAACGTGTGACTCTCTTCTGTTTTGTCATTCAGGTCAAGTGTAGCGGTTTTTACATTCCCTCTATAAGTGATATCCATTGATAAGTGTCTTTTTCTGTGTGACTTATTTCACTTCGAATCGTCGTACCTAAATCCACTCATCGTGCTGCTACTAGCCTTATGACGTTGATTTCATGGCTGAGTGATATTCCATTGTACATGAGGACCACAACTTCTTTATCCATTTTTCTCTTTCCCAGGATATTTAAGGTGTAATGAAGTGGGGGTTCTTGTCAACAGAGCAGCCCTAAACTTTGGGGTGCCTGTGTCTTGCTGATTTTTAGTTTTCCCAATTTATACGCCCATGCGTGGAAGTGCCGTATGCTCTCTAAGCTGTGTTTTTTAGATGTTTCAGGACACACCGTACACTTTTCCAGAGTGGCTGTTGGCAATTTACATCCCGCCCATCAGCGTAGCAAGGCTCCCATTTCTCCATGGCCGGTCCTGCATTTCTGGTTTGGACACTTTTTTCCGCATGGCCCTTTTGCCCGCTGGGAAGCGAGACTTTTTGGAGCGATGATTTGCCTTTCCAGGTTGCTTGGTTGGCCCAAAAGTGCGTATGCGTTTTTTCCTGAATATATTCAGGAAAAAACGCATACGCCCTTTTTGGCCAAGGGCATCATTGTCCACGTTTTGCCGCTTTTCATGTGCTTTCAAGGCGATTCGAATCTACCTCCTGAAATCTGTTTCCTGCAATTCTGCCTTGCTTTCAAATCCTCTTCGTTGCCTTCCCTCAATATATTTGTGGACGAGAGTTATCATTTATAACTCTGCAGGTTCGGGAATTGCAGTGCCCCTGAGCTCCATTTTTCAAGTCGCCTTTTTG
>NW_026646177.1:0-53489 GCF_949987535.1 Balaenoptera acutorostrata
ACAATACTTTCCAAATTCACGTACTGAGCCAATACAATCTCTACACCAAAATCCCAGCCAGATAATTTGCAGAGATTGACAAAGTGACCCTAAGATTCACATGGGAAAACAAAGGGCACAGAGTAGCCAAAACCATCTTGGAAAAGATCAAATTTGGAGGACCCACACTTCTGATTTCAAAACCTACTACAAAGCTATAGTAATCAAGGCAGGGTGGTACCTGCTAAGGATAGACATATGAATGAATTAATGGCATAAAACTGAGAATCCAGAAATAAACCCATATATTTACGGCTGATTGATTTCCTGCAAGACTGCCAAGATAAGTGAATGGGGACAATAGTCGTTTCAACGAATGGTGCTGGGACAGCAGGACAGCCACTTATAAAAGAATGAAGTTGGACCCCTACCTCACACCATATAGGAAAAGTAACTCAAAATGGACCAAAGATCTAAATGCAACAGATAAAACTATATAAAACTTTTAGAAGCTAACGTAGGAATAAATCTTCATGACCTTGGATCAGGCAACAGTTTTTTAGATACAACACCTAAAGCACACACACACACAAATCGAAGAAAAAAACAGATCAATTACACTTCATCAAAATGGAAAGCTTTGGTTCTTCAAGGTGAAGCGGAGCAGGACCCTGTGGTCCTTGCCACCCCCATGTCCTCAGCCTGCCTTTTGTGTGTGGAAAAACTTTAGCCAAAGAATAAGTTTAATCAGAGAAGTGAGAAAATGCAGAAACAAAGGAAAACAGTCAAAGGAGACCAAATAATAATAGGTTAGTCATTAAGCATAGTCAAGGACCTTTAGTTCCTCCTTAAGGGCTACAGATAATATTCTGAGCCGTACCCTGTGAGCTGTCTTATAGACAATGAGACCCCCACCAGGTGGAAGAATTTAACTACATGATGACCAGGCTGTAGCCATGACATAAGCTGCCACAATTCCGAGAACTGGCATCAGGGAAATGGGAACAAACAGACCCTGGAACTGAAGATTAACTGTACCTAAAAGAATCAAGATGACACTGGTCAGACCACTGATGACCAATTTTAAGATGACTGTCAGAGCTGACTCTGCTATTTCTGCATGTTGCCCCCTCCCTCTGTCTATAAAAGCTGTTGCCCACTGATTGTCAGTGGGGGGAGTCGGCCTTTGGACAGGTGTCTGTCCTCCCCACCGGATTGCCGGCATCCAAAATAAACTTTCCTTTCCACCAACCTGGCCCCTTTATTGGCTTTTGAGCAGCGAGTAGCCGGACCCCACTTTCGGTTACAAAGGGACAGTATAAGAAAGTAAAGACAACTCACAGAACTTGGAGAAACAACTCAAACAACTTGGAGAAAATATTTGCAAATCGTATATCTGATAAAGGGCTAGCATTCAGAATATATTAAAAACTCTTAAAACTCAACAGTAAGGACTTCCCTGGTGGCGCAGTGGTTGAGAATCTGCCTGCCTATGCAGGGGACATGGGTTCAAGCCCTGGTCGGGGAAGATCCCACATGCCGCGGAGCAACAAAGCCCGTGAGCCACAACTACTGAGCTTGCATTCCTGGAACCCGTGCTCTGCAACAAGAGAAGCCACCGCAATAAGAAGCCCGCGCACCACAACAAAGAGTAGCCCCCGCTCGTCGCAACTAGAGAAAGCCCGCATGCAGCAATCGAAGATCCAACGCAGCCAAAAATAAATAAATAAAACAAGTAAATTTATTAAAAAAAACCCAAAAAACTCAACAGTAAAAAGAAAACCTGATTGAAGAATAGGCCAAGGATTTAAATAGACATTTCTCCATAAAGAGATACAAATGGCCAATAAGCACATGAAAAATTGCCCATTATATCCTTAGCCACTGAGGAAATTATAACCCAAATCATAATGAGATACCACTTCACCTCCACTAGGATGGCTATAACAAAAAAGGACAACAGCAAATGTTGGCAAGGATGTGGAGACACTGGAACCTCAAGTTGCTGGGAAGAAGGACAATGGTGCAGCTGTTTTGACAAAGTTTGGCAGTTACTCAAAAAGTTAACAGCGTTACCACATGACCCAGCAATTCCACTGCTGGGTATACACTAAGAGAACTGAAAACATATGTTCACACAAAAACTTGTGCGTGAATGTTCATTGTCGTGTTATTCGTAACAGGCAAAAAGTGAAAACAACCCAGTGTCCACCAACCGATGATGGATAAACAACGTGTGGTCCATCCATACAATGGAGTATTATTCATCCATAAAAAGGAATGAAGTCCTGACACATGGTACAACATGGGTGGAGCTTGAAAACATTAAACTAAATGAAAGAAGCCAGCCACAAAACACCACATACTGCATGATTCCATTTACATGAAATGTCCAGAATAGGCAAATGCACGGAGACAGAAAACGGATTAGTGGATGCCGGGGCTGAGAGGAGGGAGGAAGAGGGAGTGATGGCTAAGGGGTTCAGGGTTTCTTTGTGGGGTGATCAAAATGTTCTGGATTTAGATAGTGGTGATGGTTGTAAATACAACCTTATAAATATGCTAAAACCCACTGAATTGCATGTGTTAAAAAGGTGAATTGTATGGCATGTGAATTATATCTCAGTTTAAAAGAAAAAGAGATTACAGAAGCTACCGGATAGACGTGAACACTAGAGAGAGTATGCACAGTCAGAAGAAAAAGCTGACGCTGGAGCCCTGGACAAGATGTTTTCCTTGTGATGAGAAAACTCTTAGGATTTACTCTCAACCGCTTTCATGCAGCTGTCTGGGTTAATTGTATTAATCACGTGGCACCTTGCATTCTTAGTACTTATTTATCTCATACCGGAAGGCTGCACCTTGTGACCACCTTCATCCACCCCCAGCCCCCCGCCCAGATCACCCCTCATCCTGACTTTCTCTAGCAAAGCTTGACTGGCTGTTAAATCCCAGGCTAACCTGTCACTTGAGCCCCATGGAATCCACGTGATCTCTGTCTCATTTGAAGAGTCGATTCATTCCCCTCGGAGAACCGAAGTGAGGATCAAGTGGGGTTATACACACGTCTGCGCACGCACACGTTTATGTCAAAGCGGAAAGTGCTAGTGTTTTAGACTACTTTCTAGGGCACTTTTAGTTTCATGGCAAATTTGAGCGGAAGGTACAGAGATGCCCCACTACCCCCTGCCCCCCTACATGCACGGCCCCCCCACTATCAACATCCCCACCAGAAGCTACATTGGCTACAATCGATGGATCTGCACTGACACGTCACCGTCCCCTGGAGCCCAGAGTTTACACTGGGATTCGCTCTTGGTGGTACCTTCTGTGGGTCTGGACAAACGGATGAGGACACATATCCCCCATCACCGTATGCTACAGAGTGCTGTCACCGCCCTGCAAACCCTCTGCCTGCCCACCTCCGTTCCCCGCCCCCAGCCCCGAAAGCCACGACCCGGTCACTGTTCCCAGAGTCCCGTCTCTCCCGGAATGTCATACAGTCGGAATCACACAACACGCAGCCTTTCCTGACTGGCTCTTGCGCTCAGCAGTGTACCCTTAACACGGTCGGCATCTTCTCGCCGTTTGATAACTCGTTTCTTTGCAATGCTGAGTGACATTTCGTGGTCTGGCTATGGCAGTTTATTCATCCGTTCGCCTACCGCAGGACATCGGGGTTGCGTCCGAGTTTTGCTGACTGTGAATAAAGCTGCTGTAAACACCCATGTGTAGGTTTCTGTGGGGACATAACACTTCAGCTCCTTTGGGCAGATACCAAGGAGCGTGACCGCTGGGCTGTAGAGCAGGGGTACCTTGCGTTTGTAAGAGGAAAGTGCTATGTTAACGACCGTCTTCGACAGTCATTTGAGGTCGGAGGTGAGGACCCTCTCCTCTCCCTCACCCTCTGGGGTGGTGGGGTCATGACCCTGCTGCTCCTTGCTGACCGTCCGAGGGCCCTCACCTTCTAGAAACCTGACGTGGAGAGAAACCCTGCAGTAAGCCTTTTTCCAGCCCAGCCCTGTGGCCGGAAGGCCTACCTTTGAGTGTGGCTTCTGAGGCATTGAGGGCCCCCTGAATGACGGCCTGGGCCTCAGAGTTCTTCTTCTTCAGAAAGTCTATGGTTTCCCGTAAGTCCAGTAGCTCAGTGTCCTGAGAGAGAAACGAAGTGGTGTCACGGGTGTGGCTGGGGGACACCTGCTCTGTGCCCGGCCAGGGGCTGGGCTCGGGACTCTCCAGACCCAGGGGAGGGCAGGGAATCGGGGCAGGTGGAGGCCCAGGGCGGCAGGAGGGAGGGGGCTGGCCTGGCCTGTCCGTCCCCCCACCCGGGCTCTCACCTTCTCCTCGGCTGTCTCTGCCAGGTGCCGCAGGCGGCATGTCATGCTCACCAGGCTCTGCTCAAAAGCCGCCACCAGGTTGGCCTGAAACAAACACGTACGGGGGTTCCCCAGGTGCCTGGGTTTGGGGAAAGGAGGGGACGTCTGTGGGAGATGGCTGAGCTGACCAACGGCGTAGAGGCTCTTACACCTTGGTTCCCTTTCTGGCCCGAAGAACATTCCTGGGGGGCCCAGCTCCTTGAATGATGAAGCGGCACAGACAGCACCAGGGTGGGGCAGGTCTTTGGAGGCGTCTAGAGATGCGACACCTACTGTTTGCAGAGGTGGGAGTGTCCCCTGTTTCCAGGGGGGCGTCGCTTTATCCTGGTGTAACTCCTCCCCCAGGGCCCCATCACTCCCAGAGAACGGCTTTGGGACAGCTTCCCAGCCCCGCGCCCAGGGGGGCCTCCATTCTTAGGTTCTGGCTGCTCTTTCCCTGATCCTGAGGCTGGAGCGGTAGCTTGGGCCACCTCGCGGCAATTCCACAGTCTGGCCACTAGGTGTCGGGCCGGCTCCGCGAGGGGCCCCCAAGGACCTGGTGGGGGGCAGCAGGGGGAGCGGCAGGAACTCCGGCTCTGCCAGCAGGAAGGCCTGCAGGGAAGGGGGGCGTGCTGAGGCTGGGACCAGAGAGGGGGACGCTCGCTCCGGGAGAGGAAAGGCCGTGGCTGGGGGGGAGTAAACTGTGGCCCTTCGAGGGAGGGGCGCACGCCACACAGAGCTCTGGGGGCCTGTAACCCCTGCTTCCCCTCGGCCAGTGGCTCTGCCTCCCTGGGGGTCGACCCTAGTGTTCGCCCCCTGTCCTTGACACAGGCTGGAGGCCTCTCTAGTGCAGGCCGGGCTCCTTGGCAGGTCTGTGCCACGATGGGGTTACCTCCACCTGCTGGACCGGGAGCTCCTGCCTTCCTGGCCTTGGGTCACCTCTTGTTTGGTCCCTACGTCCCTGCCCGTCTGTGAGTGCATGGCTCCTCGTGAGAGGCCCTGAGATCCCGGCTCCTCGGGGCTTTTCTGTGCCGGCCTCTTCCCGTCTGGGGCTCCCTCTCCTCTGGGGGGGCTGCCGCCCCGCATCCTGTCCCTCCTCTGAGCCCCCCTCACCCCCAGCCCCACTAGGGAGCCTGTATGCCCTCGGGGCTCAGCCGGGGGTCTGGAGAAAGGCTGGCATGTGGGAGGGGGAAGGCGTCTAGGCTGTGCCCAGCGTGGGCAGCTGGGGAGTCCCGGTGAATAGGACACAAGGTCTGGAATCGGGGGACCCTGAGAACAGCAGAGAACCTTCCAGAATCCAGGACTCTGACCCTCAGTGAAAGCCTGTCTCCAAAATTCAGGACCGTCATGTCTGAGCATTTATTTTGTCCTCTCTTAGCCAAAAGGAACTTCCTGTTCTAAGAAAGTCACCTTCTAAACTCATTCCCTTGGCTCTGGCCCAGACTCGACAGCACGACACTGACAGGGTGTAAATGAGTCAGACAGGCTCATGCTCTCTGACACCCCTCCCCGGCCGCCGTCTCCCAGACATGAACTTCCTGGGCTCTGCCGGACGTGATGGCCTTGGGTGAGGCGCCAGGGACAGAAGAGATGGGTCTTGTTTCTATTACGATTCTTACGGGTCCCCAGCTGTGGGGAAAAGGCTTGATAGGAGCTTCGTGCAAGCCAGTAAGAATACAACTGACCAACTGAGAGTTTGGGAAAGAGAATAAAGAGAACACAGAGAACAACCAGTGTGGTGAAGACACCGCTGCCAGAATGCATTGGAAACACGCAAAACCGCGGTGCAGGGTCTTCTACCTGATTCCAGTGAGACCCAGGCCTGACAGCTGGGCTCCCCAGAGAGGAAGGGAAGAGAAAAAAACCAGCAAGGACTGCGGAAATTGCAGACATGGTTACTTTGTGCAAACACTTGGAAAGCTCCGCAGATCCGGCTCAGCTGTTGTTTACAGCTTTGGGGGAAAATGGCTCTTATGTTCTCTTTGCAGCTCAGTCGCCAGGGAGAGGCTTCTGCGGCCTAGTTTGTGGGGCAGCTTCGTTTCTCCCCATCTCACAGGGTGGAAAAACCGAGGCCACAAGAAACGTATTCTGAGCGGATGTACTCTGGGCAGGCTGAGGGCGGTGACAAGCACGCGGGCCCCCCAGCTAAGCTCAGGGGCCCAAGAAGACAAGGCAGCTGTGGGCGAGGAGCCGGAGCCCGGGCTGGCCTCCTAACAGTGTTGCGGTTCCCAGATGCAGCCCCACTACCCAGCTGTGTGCCTGCCCAGCGACGGGGTGAACAAAGACACGGATGCGCCCCAGGGCAGAGGCCGAGGGTTCCCAGGGATCTATAATTCTGATCCGTTGACTATTTCTGTCCACGGCCGATGGCAAGGCTGTTCCCACCTCCGCGCAGAACCACTGATATAAACCCTTTTCTCTTTCTCTAGGGGGTTCACAGACCATCGGACGGGCGCTCATCCGTACCTATTAATTAGGGTGGGGGTGAAAATGTCTCCTTAGAGACATCCCGACTCGGAGGAGGAGACCAGTCCCCAGATCCTCCGCTGCCTGGAATCAAAGCCCACGGGACACCTCATGAGACAGTTCTCCTGGGGCTGAACTCATGTAGTTTGGGCCCAGACAGCTGCCCGGCTGTCCCCTCCCCGGCACTCACGTTGGCGGAGAGCTGCGACGTCAAGGTGGCTACTTTCTCCTGGGATGACTCCAGTGCCCTGCGAAGCTTCCGGATTTGCTGCAAAGGAGAGGGAGACGCACTTACAGTGGCAGAAGAGGTGTAAGGCTTGCAAGGAGATGGGGTGCAGGGGTGTTAGGAGGCTGGGGCGAAGGCTGGGGACCCTACCTCAGACTGCATCCTCTCCTCAGCCTGGAGAAGGAGCACAGAAGGGGGGTGGGGGGAGGAGGGAGAGAGAGAGAGAGAGAGAGAGAGAAGGCGGTTACTACAGAGGCAAAGGCAGCGCGCAGAACTCGAGGAAGCGAGATGCAGAAGCACCAAGAGGCTGAAGCCCTGGGGCCGGGCCTGGCTCCTCACGGGGTGGGCTCAGACCCCAGACCACGGTTCAGTAAAACACACCTCTGGAGCAGAGGTCACAGCCACCTCTGCCATTGCCAAGAAGGCCAGGAAATGAAACTGCTGATCTGAAGGCTAACCCTATCGCCACCAACTTGAAGGAGTAAAGCGTTAGGGGCAGAACGAACCTAAGGACCAGCTTACGCCTCACGGGCAGACGCGGGCCCAGGGCCCACGAGGAACATGCGGCAGATTCTGCACACAGCGAGGGTTCTGGGGTCCCTGAGCGCGGCCCACCCTCCCGGGCACAGAACGCCTCCACGACCAAGGGATTCTCCGTATTTCAAAGGAGGCACAAAAGGCGCCAGGGTCGCTCAGGGATTGGAGGTGAGGCCGGAAGGACCACCGAGGTCTAGAAGCGCCCACTTCGTGCCCTAAGCTCCAGGGGCCCCCACCCCGCCCCGCCCCGCCCCCAGGAGGGTCCAGGGCGCAATTTGGTGCTGGGGGTGTGGGGGGGGAGAAGCGAGGCTCTTACTGAGGAGTAGGTGGAAGAGGCACTGGAGGCCAAGGACAGCACTGAGCCGTGAACTGCAAGAGAAGCAGAACGCAAAGGGTTAGCAAAGCGCTCGGCCGGGGAACCCGGGGAGGGTTCCCGGGAGGAGCGCTAAGGCCAGGGTTTGGGTTCTGATCCTGGAGCAGAGAGGGAGAACAGAACAGAGCACGCGGCTGTCTGCCCCGCCAAGGACTCGAGTTCCGGGCAGGGCTGGCCTGCCCCCTCCGGCCCGTGCTCTCTGACAGCCGGGGCGAGGGCCCTGTGCCCGGCCTGCTCCTCCGAGGGCGCAGGGGTCCGGGAGAGAAGATGCTCCCGGGCACGTGTCACCGCCTCCCCCATCAGGAAAGCACCATCGCTGCTGAGGAAGAGGCAGTTCCCATCAGAGCTGCTCAGAACGAAACGCAATTCTGCCTGTGCCTCCTCTTCGCAGTGGGGACCGTTCAGATGAGAAAAGTCTCCAAGTGCAAGACACTCATTCTGATTCTTCATGAACGACAGCCCTACTGACAGAACCGGAGCATGTTGGCAAGGAAAGCCCCCGGGATGCGCGTCCTGATGTCACCGAGTCTCACCCCCAGAAAGCTGGGCTCCAGCTCTGGCCACCGCGCCCAGAGGGCCGCCCTGAAGCCGGTCTTCGGAACGTTCTTGAAAGAGGAATGAGATGCCTAATTCTCTTAAGGCTTTAAGAGCTACCTCTGCGTCCCCGTAAGCGGTCCTGTCCTCTGATGACTCGGGGGATGGGAGGACGGTGGCGGCGTGCTCCGAGAGCGCCATCTAAATAAGCCTTGCACGCTGCCTCCCCTCCCCCACCCCCGGGAGAGGCTCCATCCCAAAGCCCCAGGGCTAGACGGTGCTACCCAAGGTTTCTGGGCCCCCAGACCCTTCAGAGGGATGGGCAGAAAGAGCTGAAATGGCCCAACTGGGTGTTCTGTGAATCAGACACGTGCGCGGTGGCGGCAGCGGTGGGCGAGGGGACCCAGCAGAGCTGGAATGAGCGTGAACCGCGCTGGCATGAAGTCTCACCGTCGTCCGTGGGGTCTCGGAAGGATCCTGACCGGATCATCCCCTTGGGTCTCTCGGCCAGGGACAGGGTGCTCCCCATTTGGGAGCCGCTGTACAGCTCGAAGGCCGCCTCGTGGGTGGGGATGCTGTTGGAGCGGGTGATTCTTGGCGTGGTGGCCGCAGTGGGACTCACTGGAAGGACAGAGGGGGGGACAGGAGAGGGAGGGGAGGGCGGGAGAAGAGGCAGGGGCGTCAGCTTCCGGCCCCGGGGGCGGGGCGCCAGGAGCAGAGGCGGATGGAGGGGCGGAGAGGAGGCCGGGCGGGGGGGGGGGGGGGGGGGCGGCGGGTGTGCAGGGGCGGGCGAAGAGCGTGGCCTGTTTGAACGCCTTTCCCTCGGGCCTGTCTGCCCCGGAGAGGTCGCTTTCGAAGGTCAGGCTGGGGGCCTGGCAGCTTTTCTGAAACCTTCGCATCACTTGGATGTGCCGATGAAAACGGGGTGTCGTGTTTCTCTAACACACAACGGGCTGCCGGGGAGGCCTGAGAGTTCAGAGCAAGACTCAGATCCGAGTGATGAAGAGAACCAGAGAGAGACAGCGGTCAGGCTGTGGGGCACACAGCCGGGCACCACGGAGGGGAGCGGGGCTCCCCATAAAGCACGCCGCTCTGGGCGCGTGCCCAGCATTACCCTGGCTGGAAGGCCAGAGCCGGTGAGCGTGTCCGGAAGGCTGTGCAGCCCTGCTGGCCCGCAGCCCCGCCCCCTCGGCCCCTGCCTCTCGGCGTGCATGCTTGGGGTGCGGGGGCTCCTTGGACACTCCGTGGACGTCCAGTCTCCAGGAAGACCTGGGAAGAAGACAACCTCCCTCTCTCGGGGCCCTTCAGCGTGTGTGAGGTGATGATCGTGGCTTGGCCTGGCCCCTCATCCCCCTGTGTGGTCTCCATGGAGACGGACAGCGAGCTGGCCCCGCCCTCCCTTTAATGGCTCTCAGGGACCAGATGACCTTCCCTTTAGCATCGCGCCCTTCTCTAGCAAGATGACCCCGACTCCTAGTTTTCTCAGATTCCCCAGTCGTCCCACAGGCGATGTCCCACAGTGGATTTGGAGACGCAGGAAGGAAGCAACAGGCCGGCCCGGGCTCTGTCCTCAAGGGCCCCTGGCACTCGGCCCCCAGGAAGCAGGGCCGTGGGCCCCGGCCTTCGCCCCTCCCGTCTCTGAAGCAGAGTCGCCTCCTGCTCACAAGCTGCCCCTTCTCCTCAGACACCAGGAAGGGTGAGGCCAGCACGGGGCTCCCTCAGTCCTGCCTCCGGGATTGGACGGTCCCGGCTTTGGGGCAGACCCACCTCTGCACTCGGCCGCTCACCCCCTGCCTCCCCAGCTGCCCAACGCTGCGTCGCGGCGCTGGGTGCGGCGGCTCCCTTCCGGCTGCACCGGGTTTTGCTGTGGGCCTCCCTGACAGCTCTTCCACGCCAACAGGCAGACTCTCTGATGCTGCAAGGACCCCACAGCCTGGGCCCAGGGGCCACGTCTCAGGTCAGGGTCTAGGCGCACTCGGCCGTGCGTCTCACGGTGGATGGATGAACTGAGACCCGTGAACCGGCCGCCAGGGCGCGAACCGAGTATGAGGTGAAGCCCAAGGCCCCGCTGCCCTGCCTGCCCCCCGGCACGGCGGTGACTGCGGACACTGACCTATGTTGGTGAGCTGGCCCTTGGCGCTCAGGGACATGGACAGCGCAGGGGGCGACGGCAGCTCTGGTTGGTCGTCGGACTCGGGCAGCCCCCCGATGGTGTGCGAGTGTCGCCGCTCCTTGGCCTCCTCCTGGGACTGGAGCTGGTACCTGCGGGCGGCAGCCAACAGCTCGGTCTGGGCTTCTACCACCTGAGCTCAGAGGTGGGCTCCCAAAGCAGGACGAGGAGGTGGGAGCCGTCGGGGCTGACTACGGGGGGTGGGGGGGGGTCAGCATCCTCCCAGACCTCGGGAGGGGCGGAAGGGCTGGGGACGTCCCTGCGGGGCTGCCCGAGGTGGGCCGAGATGACGGAGGCCCAGGACAGAGCTCGGCGTTCGAACCTCCCAGCAGCAGGAATCACCAGACTGCAGGACCTACTGCCCACCTGAGTGGCCAGAGGTGGCCCGCTCTCCCTCAGGCTTGGAGGGGGGGAAGTTCTGGCGGGACTGGGGCAGACAGCACGGGCTGGTGCAGGGAAGTGCGTGAGTCCCATGTGCAAGCCTGTCTCTCCTCTGTCACCAGAGCCCTGGCTATAAGGTGACGCACACACACAGTGAGCCTGGGTGGGGTGTACGGGAACCAGGTACACGTGACCGGCCGAAAGGGGCACCGCATGCATGACTGGAGCCTGGGACAGGGCAAGTTACGGTTTTTCATGCAGACCAGGAGCCCCAGGTATAGGAAAGAAAAACACACGTAAGGGTTACCTGAGCCCCTTCTTGGGAAGAGTATTCCGATCCCGCTGATTACTGCGGAGGAAAAAAAGAGAAGCACGTGGGTCCATCTTAGGAACTAGAGTTTGGGACCAGAGGTTTGACGGATGCAACACCGGGACCCAGGGCATCCGACTGTGAGTCCCCCGCCTCCATAAACAAAGGGGAGGTCAGCCACAGCCGCCTCTGGGCTCACAGTTTGAGAAATTTATCTGAGACGTTCGATGTTTTTCTCTGATTAGCTTCCCACTCCCCGGCACTGCTCCCCGGCAACCAGGGATTGAACCCGGGCCCTGGGCAGTGAAAGCGTGGAGTCCTAACCACTGGACCGCCAGAGAATTCCCTCTGATTAGCTTTTTAATGATCATACTGTGGTAGATGAAAACCAGGATGTCACATAATAGGGATGATCTGGGGCCAATGATTAGGAAGCAGACGCTTCGGAGGGCAGGTTGAACCAGTCACGAGGGCTTGGGGAAGTCACTGAACGTCTGTGTACTGGTTCCTCGTGTAGCAGGTGAGAATCAGAATTTAAACACAGAAACGAAATCCTGTTCCATAAGAGTCGCTGAGAAGCAGAGGAGGTTACTTAATGGACACACAAGTGTTGAAGGTCACCGAGCAGCAATCAAACACGGCCGGAGGCAGGGGCGGGTTCAGGCTCGGCCCCGCCCACCTACCTGTCCAGCTGCCCGGTCCTGGGGCTTTCGCTCCAGGGCAGCTCTTCAGTGTTCTCCTCTGCGGGGGCGGCGGGGGGGCGCGGGGGCTGCGGGGACGGGGGCGCTGCTGGGGAAGGCGCCGGGCAGGCTCATGGGCATCTGGAGGGACTCCATGCTCCTGTGCAGGCTTGAGAGCTTGGGGTACATGCGGGTCTCTTTGGGGACGCCGAAACTGCTCATGAGCTCCAGGCCCTGGGAGAAGCTGGCGGAGTTGATGTTGAGGATGGGGGCTGGGCTGGGGCTGAAGCAAGAAGGGAGGGGGCCCCCGGCGGCCGGGCCCGGAGCGTGCAGATCTGGGACCTTCGGCGCATGGGCGTCAGCGGACGCAGGGAGATCCAGGCTGTTGGAGTTGACCTTGTCCAGATTGGCTAGGGAGGGCGGCTTGACAAAGCTCTTAGCCGTGGCCCTGAGAGAAGTGACGATAAAACAGGACATTTAGGATCACGGAGTAAGAGACACAACAGGCAGGTGGGATCTCAGCCAAATCCTGGTCCTGTTTCCTCGCTTTCGGGCTCTTTGCAAAGCACGGGGGGCTTCTCTCAAGGCCATTGGGAAATACGGGGGAGGAAATCTGACCTGGGCACCATCAAGTCTTAACGAGGGGGCAGCACATGCATAAGGGAGACAAGGGTGGGTTTACACACAAATGGATGTGTGTGTGAGAAAATAGAACAGCAAAACCACCCAGGCAAGAGCTCGGAGAGGCTCAGAGCACATCGGGAGGCACTGAGAACAGCTCCGAAAGACGGAAGAGGCGCCCAGCACCCGGGGAACAGGGGGGAGGCCCAGGGGCAGCAGGGGACGGGCCGCCCCGTCTAAGGAGCGCCAGGACCCTGGGAGGATGCCGGGCACGCAGACAGGAGGAAGCGCCCAGCCTGGGTACCTGAGGGGGGTTGGCGGCAGCTCTGCCAACTTGGGGGCCGGGGAGTGGCTCGCTTGGCCCTTGGGCGTGCTCTCTGGGGAGCCCATGCTCTTCAGGGACACGCTGTCTGGGTCCAGGGCCACGGCCTTGGCCTTGGCCTTCTCCTTCTCCCGGTCCGTCTGGTTGACGGGGGCTGGGGTGGCCCGCCCGCCGGCCCCCCTTGGAGGGCTCCTTCAGCCTGGAGGGCGTCAGGCTGCCCTGCCTGGTGCTGAGGAGACTGGGGTCGATACTGCTGCTCACGGGCCAGGGGCCGGCCCGCCCGCCGGTCACGCTCATGGAGCTGGACTTGGCCGGTCGGGGCAGGCTGCGGTACTGGATGTTGGAACGGGCGCCCGGAGCCAGGAAGCCGGGCTCTGCGCTGTTGGGCACGTCCAGGCTGGTCTTGCGTCCATTTGCCGGCTTGACGGGGATGCCCGAGGACTTCTGGACCTTGCCGAGCGTGGCCGAGCCCCCGGTCTGCACGACGGTGGCCGTGCCTGTGGCGGGAGGGGGCTTCTTGTAGCCGAAGGATCCCGATGTGGATGGGCGCGCGATGCCCGAGGGAGGCTTCTTGGCGTCACCCAGGCGGTCGCGGCCGGCGTCCGAGGAGGAGCGCTGCAGGCCGGCGCTCTTCACCGCCAGCTTGCCCTTGTCGGCAGCCTTGCCCTCGGGTTTGCCTGCGGAGGGCGGACAGGAGTGAGCGCCGAGGCCAGCGTCTCCGGCCCAGGGAGGAGGGGCGCCGTGGGGCTTTAGGGTCTAACTGCGGGCAGGCGAGCGGGAGCCCCGCAGGCTGAGGACCCTTGTCGCCAGATGGGAGGGGACTCTGGGCGGGACTGGCCTCCGATTGTTTGTTTTGTTCTTTGTTGTTTTCCGCTCCCAGGGTAGGGTGTCCCAGTTTGGTTGAAACAGCAAAAGCGATCACAAAGATTGTCAAGAAGGAATGACGTCTAACACTGGTCCAGGGAGGGAAGGTGGGGGAAGCAAGGGGACTGGACCCAGCTGTGTCTGCCGGTGGTTAGGGACCAGAGGGAGCCTGACCGAGGCCGAGGGTCACCAAGGGGCCGCTCTGGGAGCGGCATGATTCTGACACTGTGTCAGGACCTCCCTGGGATGGCAAACAAGCCCTCAGAAAGACAAGGGCATCACCCGCGCGTCCCAGGAGAGGAGAGGGAACCGCTGGACAGTGTGAGGCAGGTCAGGCCAGGCTCCCCGCTCCTCTACAGCTGGGCCTAGGCTTTAAGCACGTGGCATTTGTATGCCCACATGTGCACGGCGGGCATCGTACTGCCCGTCTTCCCTGGCTCGGGAGGGCCTGGGGACTAGGGGGGACGGCACGTGGAGGCAGCGTGCGGGCTGGCCGTCTCCCGAGGGCTAACGGCTGTGAGGAAGCCAGGGAAGCAGCACTTGGCCCTGGTCCCCCCGGCCCCTTGTCACTCGGCTCACCTGCGACCTTGAGGGCGCTCTGGGCCGTGTGAGTGATGGGGGAGGTGACGGCCACCGGCGGGGTCTTGCCCTTCTTCAGGGACCCGGGGTGCCCCAGGGTGACGGGCTTCTTCAGTTCCCCAACCTTGGATGGGTCGTCGCAGCTCTCGGGCCGCTCCCGCCGCCACTTGGACGCCCCGGGCTCCATCTTCAGGCTGCCGCTGTCGTACTCCAGCTTCTTGGGGGCCTTCTCCTCCGACTCACTGAACCAGCTCAGCCCACTCTCTGCCAGCGAGCGCTTCTCGGAGTCCGTGCGCAGCTGGAGACGAGAGAAGGCAGAGTGGATGCTCAGGTGGGGAAGGGAGGACTGGGCGGAGGGAGGGACTTTGGCTGCCGGGCGGCCTGACTCTTCTAGAGCAGACAGTGAACCAGCCTTCCGCCCGCACCTCCAGGCTGCCAGAGAGGACGGCACACAGATCCCGGGCTTCTCTTCCTCTCCAGGTGGGACAGCACTTATGGGCATCCCTCCGAACTGGCGTGGGCGCTCGATAGAGGCCCGCCCACCAGGACAGCAGCTCACGCCTTAGGTGACTGCCCGGCAGCTAGGGATTTCTTTCCACCAGCTCAAGAAGGACTCGGCCAAGGGCACGTGGGAACCAACCCCACGGAGCAGGGGAGCGGACGTGCCACCCCGCGCACAGGCACGGCCCGGTCTGCCCCGTGGTTCTCTTGCAGAAGGCGGCCTAGGCATCCGCACGCCCACGTACCACTATAGTCGAGTTCCTGCGAGATGCCGTCGGCGTGGTGGGCAGGGAGTTGAGTGAGGAGCTGGCGTTGAACTCTTCCGAGCTGAGGTTGTCTGAGGCATCACTGAGCCCGCTGCTGATGGAGCTGCTCTCATCCCAGCTGCGGGACAGGAGAGAAAGGTTAGCAGTCAAGACAGAAGCCACGGCGAGTAATAAAGTTCCCATAATGAAGGCAGGATGGCTCTACTCCAGCATACAGACCGGCCAGAAGGGGAAAAGCTTGGGGGTTAGTCCTGGGTTTGCCAGCAACGCAAAGAGTGATTTAAACTTCCTTGTAATTTGGTGCTGTTCTTTCATAAAAGGAAGGGACTACACAGGGAACTCTACTCAACACTCTGTAATAACCTACGTGGGAAAAGAACAGGTAAAAGAAAAGATACACGTGTTAGACATACACTGAATCAAGTTGCCTTACAGCTAAAACAAGAACAACGTTGTAAATCCACTATACTCCAATATATAATAAATATTAAATTTAAATTAAAAGAAAAAGAAGGGACTAGCTTTATCTGGTCAAGGAAGATGTTATATCTCCTTAACAGAAAGGTGTATTATAGACACAAGGTAATTCTTGGATCGAGCTAATCACACAAACCCATTTCCCGTCCCTATAAATAGCCTCCATTCTTAGAATTGCTATATCTTTATTTCTAGATGTGTTCTCTAGGTGTTTCCCCTACCTTTTCTAAATTTTTCCACACCTGATAACCAGGGCCGGAAAAAAACTGATCTTTTCTAGAGCCGCTTAGACCTATCATTTCTCACTGCCCCCCTCCTTATAGGGTTCACCCCATCCTGGGACCGGGTCCCGCTTCTTCTGGTAAGTGAACCCACTTTAGGTGCCGTGGCCAAGCAGAGGGGCCAAATGTGTGCTGAGTGGTTTCATTTCTCTGCCAATGGCTTGGAGTACCAGACTTGTGGTACCTGGGAGAGACTGTCGTTAAACATCTGTCTGTATGTCTTTATATCGAGAACCCTGGTCCGTATATTCAGAGAGCCTGACACAGGCTCGGTCACTCTCCCACAGTCGCTTGGCCATTGATTTTTGTGTTTGACAAGTTTCACAGTCAGGACGTTTATTCTTAACATCTGAACGAAATGCCTCCTCCTCTACCGTTCATACCAGTCTCCTCTTGGACCATCCGTGCTTGCTCTCACAAGTTTCTTTTTGTTCACACATTATTTTCAAAGCTCAAATTCCATCTCCTACAACCTTTTTTCAAAGGTCCCATTTCCCAAGCCTTTCCCCATTTCTATTTCTTCCCTCTGGACCCTAAAAAGTTCTTCAGAAATTCCGTGTTCAGTTTTAGAGCCTCAGACTGAACACGGGACTTTAGTAATTCCACGGGAATTCTCTCTAAACCCTCGCATTTGCGTCCACAGTGAGTTTGTTCATCAGCTTCACGTGTGTGCTGAAGAGGCTTAAGATGTTTTCCGTGAATTAGCTGGTATCTGGGAAACTTCTCCCTTTAGATTTATTTTGAGTTTCATATCATGGAACAAAAATCAGACACACAAGTCATCTAAGTGCTTGGCCCAGATTTCAGCTGGCCTCCGTCTGATTTATTTGCTGGGAATAGGAAAGTGGGTGGTTTGGACATTTGGCTTGTTGCTCTGCAGGGATTAATCCAAATACATTGAGAAAGAGCAAAGAAAGCATGGGGATTAGACCACACTACAGAGTGAGCTAGCCTTTATTACTATGAAATATGGCCATTATTAAATGACAATCCACCTCTTCTCCCCCCACTTGTGACATATATTAAATCTCAGATTTGTTCTGGGCTAAAACAACACCTCCCCCCAACCCCATATTGTAGAGAACACATACTGAGCAGGAAAGATCAATTCTGGTTTTACCATCCTATCATCCTATCAGCTCTCCTGGGTCAAGATAAGATCTCTGGCAAACAAACAATTTCCAGCCGGTCAAATACACAAGAAGCCTGTCCTTGCACAGAGATTAATTACGGGTAATCGAGGCCTTGGGGCAGAGAAAACTCCTATGGACAAAGAGGCCTTTGCAGTCCACCAACCCTAAAGAAACCCCTCCTTTGCTCTGCATTGACGGAAAGCCCAAAGCTGAGACGGGGGAGGGGTGTTTATCTTCTCAGAGACTCAGTTCCTCCTGGCCCCAAAGACCTCCGCTCCCAACTCACAGACTTTCTCCTGTAGTAAGAAAGTTCAAGCCTAATTACTGGGCAAGGGTGGCTACAGGATTTGAAGGTTTCCTTCAATTTTTCCACGGACTGGGGGCAGGGCGGGGGCATGGTTCAGGAAGTAATGCGAGCGATGGGGAGCGGTGGGGAGCGGCAGGTGAGGCTTTGCTCGCTCACCTGCCGCTCACCTCCTGCTGTGCGGCCCGGTTCCTATCCTAGCAGTACCGGTCCTCGGCCCCAGAGGTTGGGGACCCCTGACCTAGAGAAATTCCTTTGCAGGTCCTGAACAAAAGGAAAAGTCTGTTGTCATGACTGAAGGGTTAAGCACGTCCTTTGGAGGGAGCATATTTTCTTTCTTAAAAGAAAAATTAGACAGGTAATGTATGCTCTAGTCAAGACTCGAACATTATGTAAAAATATAAAGGGAAAAAGGAAAAACGCCCCTTTTCTGCCCTCCCACTGTGACTTCTAGGGTAACCATGGGTAACGGTTTTTGTGCTTCCTTCAAGAGCACCCCCATGCGGCCCCCTGTCCGCAGCTGTCTGCCCTCTGCATCCGGGACCATACCCCACCCTCTGGAGGCTCTTAAGTTGGAACCTCAGGCCTCCTCTTCCTTGGTTTACATTATTGTTTTAGTGAAGTACCTCTTCCAGTAGGCTCCTGGAGAAGGGTGCTTGGGAAGCAAACTTTATAACATCTGACACATTATAAAATGTCATTATTCTATTTTACGTGTGAGATTTTGGCCAGGCATTGAATCCTTAGCTGAAAATAATATCCTTTCAGAATGCAAAAGCACTGCTCCATTGCCTGGCCTCTACTGTTGCCATTCCGATTCCTTGTCCCTAGAATGTGACCTGTTTCTTTGTTTCCTTTCTGGAAACGTTTAGCATGTTCCCCGGTGTTACGAAGTATCATTAATGATGGGGCTTGGTGTGGGGGGCTGTGTTTACTCATTGAGTTGGATACCTTCCTGGGCCCTTCAGCTCTGGCAAATTTTCTCTGATTATTTCTTTTATGGTTTTCTCCTCTCCATTTTTCAGCGCTCTCTTCTAGACTGTCAGTTATTTAGATGATAGATTTTGAGGTTGATATTCTGATTTTCTCTTATTTCCCAGCACTACACACACACACACACACACACACACACACACACACACACACATATAAACTCTATTTTGGGGGCAGTGGCCTCAATTTTATCTTCCACTGCCTCCTTTCTGCTACCATTTTTCATTTCCAAGGGTACTTTTGAAAACACCATATCGGTCTTTCTCGCAAGGACACAACCTCTTCTTTTAACTCTCAGAGACATTCATTCACTCATTCATTCAGAGGGTCAGGTTTACAATCTCTTTGTCTCGTTTCTAGCTCCAAGTTGCTTTTTTCTGTTTGTATTGGTGAGACTTCTGTGTTACAGACCTTCTCGGACCTCTGACGACCCTTGGCTGTTTGCTCATCTGTAAGACTGGGATCCTCATCGTAAGTTCTTTGGAAGCTCTGTGTACACAGGTAGGACTTGTCAGCGATGGTGTCAGTAGAGGGAGATGCAATGGGACTGATTCATGTAAGTTTCTTCTCTGGGGCTGCTCAGATTTCCTAGAGATGAATCTCCCACCCTCCTGCCTGGAGGGAATAAGACCTGTGTTCTGAGAGCTGAGCTGGGAAAGGTCCTGGGGGTCTCAACATTCAATACGCCAAGTTTCACTCAATACTGGCTCAAAATCTAAGCCTTCACTGTGCCAGGAGCCCATGAGTGCAGAGATCCCTGTTCTGTTCTCTCCAGAGTTTCCAGTCTTCTGTCGACTAGGGGAACAGCCGTAGCCTTCCTAGGAGGAGGGGATCTGAGGGTCTGAGGTTTCTTACATAAATTTCCAACCAGTCCTCCTGTTTTTAGTTTCACCTCTTCCCGCTCTAAAGGTACCTGATGTCACCAAATCAGCAAGCTTTTTAAGGGTCCTGGGATACAAACAGAGGTGCTGCACAGTTGTCCCCACTGTTGGCTTAGGACTCAGCTTCGAACGGATAAATCAGTTCACACCTGCCATTCTGATTCCAGCTTCCCCAGATGTTGTGGCTACTGTCTCTCCCTTCTAGTCTTTGTCCTTGTGGTTTTATGATTGAAAAAAAAAAAAAATCCCAAACCCTTTATGGTCATTTTACTCTTGGGGGTAGTCGTGAAATATACTAAACGAATTTTATCACAGCAGCAAAATTCCCCTAAATGACGCTTAAGAGCTCGTCCTTTTGGATTCGATGTTCTGACGGGTAGACTTTGAGTGGAGCGAGGAGAGGAGATATTGGTGTTGGAATCAGGAAGAGGCAGAAGGGAATTCCCTGGCGGTCCAGTGGTTAGGACTTGGCGCTTCCACTGCTGAGGGCACGGGTTCAAACCCTGGTCGGGGAACTACGATCCCTCAAGCCTCACGGCGTGGCCAAAAAAAAAAGAAAAAGAAGGAAGAGGCAGAAGGAACCATCTAGATGAGTGTTTGGGGTTTTTAAAAAGTATTTATTTATTTATTTATGGCTGCGTCGGGTCTTAGTTGTGGTACTCGGGATCTTTCATTGTGGCGCACGGGCTTCTCTCTAGTTGTGGCATGTGGACTTAGTTGCCTCGTGGCATATGGGATCTTAGTTCCCCGACCAGGGATCGAACCCAGGCCCCCTGCAGTGGGAGCACGGAGTCCTAACCGCTGGACCACCACGGAAGTCCTGAGCTGAGTTTTTGAAGAATCAAGAGCCGTGGGAGAGATGAGGCTGGGTGAACCCTGTCCCTCCTGAAACATGGTTGTTTAAGGTGTAAGAACAGAAAGTCTTTAGAAGAGTTCAAAAAATCTACCAGCTAGTGAGTCAGAGGACCGTGGAGTACCTTCCTGGCCAATCAGGACAGCGGGGGGGAAGGAAAGCAGCTTAAATACAGCGCCAAAATGAACAGACAAAGTGGAGTCAGGCCCCGCCCGAGCTCCGGAGGGCTGTCATGTAGCACAAAGAATCTCTGCTCACTCTAAACTGGGTTTTGCTCTCTTCCTTCTGTTTCTCTTTGAATGTGTTTCTCACATAGATCTCAGGTGGAGAAAAGAGGTCTGGGCAGCGACAATCTAGGTCTAAATTTACTGGGACATAAGAAAAACAGAACGCAGAGAGCTTAATATTCTTTTATAATCCAATCTATTTATAAATCCAAACAACAATCACTAACAGGTAACTGATATATAAGAGAAATGTTCTCTTGAGCATTTACACCATTTTACACAATTTACTTTGAATGGTGTACAAGTTTTCATTCTGGGACGGTTATTATAAGAACAATGACACTTCCTCGTTTTCACCCACCCTCGGAATAGAAGATGAAATGAGTCTGAATAAGCGCACGAGAGACTGAGTCACATACAAACAAGACGACAAAAACATCCCTTGTCAAGGGATGTTTCTAATGTGCTTGACATAGTAGAAGGTAAATTAAGGCATTTTCTCTGCAGCGTATTTATTTCCCCCTTTCCCCATCTCCTCATACCCCTTAATCCTCCCTCCAAATCTTAAACTTCTCATTTCCTGTTTCCGCTAGAAGTATGACTTTTTTCCCCGTCATCCGAGCAACACCTTCGATGTGTCTTCAACGCCTTTTTCTTCACTTCCCTCCTTGAGCACCCCCATCGTCCTGCTCCCCACTGTATTATGGGGCTGGCCAAAAAGTTCGTTCAGGATGGTCCGTAACATCTTATGGAAAAACCTGAATGAACTTTTTGGACAACCTAATGCTACCGGCCTGTCCATCTTTTCTTCCTTTACGTTTCTCCTGCTTTTGCTCTGGTTCAGAGCCTAACGACCTCTCAGATGAAGCCCTGTGAAAGGCTTCCATCCACCCCAGTGTCAACAGAGTTTCCCTCCTTCCAACACACACTGAATATCATCAGGAGAAGCCCGACCCAGCACTTCCCCAAACCTTCATTAGCTTCTCGCTGCTGAGACAATCGAATCAGAACTCTGCACCCCGCTGTTGCAGACCGTCCGTGAGCCCTCGTGAGCACAGCGTGTGACAGAGCGCGGATAAATGTTGTAGCCAGGCTCTCCGAATGCAAGTCCTGTAAACTCTGCTCGGGGTTAAGCTCGCTGTCAACGTGGCAAACATCCACCGAGCTAACATTTACAGGGCGGCGTCAGCTGTACGGACACTTGACAATGACTGTCCAGAACAAAAAGGGGAAAAGATATAAATGAAACATGAAATCGGAGGCACAGACCACAGACACGAGAGGACTCAGAGCAAGGGCTGACTTAATTCTCCGACCCAATGCAGAAATACGGCCCCGCCATGTAGGACGCGGCTCAGCACGACGCTCACCCCCTAGTCTCCGCTCCTAACTCCTAGTCCCCTCGGATTCCGCCTCGGTGGCCAGCGGGCTCACCTCGTGTCTTTTCGGAAGCACAGGCCTGCGACGAGGAGCTGCCCTCCTCACCACTGTGCGGAAGATTCTGGAGCCCTGGCATCATCACGGCACTTGACAGGGACGCACACAGACCCGACCCGTCTCCATGGGCTTCCCCCCAGCTCTGCATTTTGAAATCAAGGCCCACACCAAACACCCAGTTTTCTACGAGGCTTTCCGTGATCCTCCTCATCGGGAGAAATCGCATCCTCTTTTATGTCTTCTTAAACTCATCTCTAGCTCCATTAGAGCATTCTGCCTTTAAGTAGTTATATCCGTGCATCCCTTTGCTGGACTACCTTTCCCTGAGGGGTAGGACTGTGTCCCTCATACAGTGTCTGTACACGGCGGGCAGACTTGAATTCCTGGCTTGTGAAAGCAGGGATGCATAAACTCAGAGGAGGGGTTACGATTTGGAAATGCGACATAGCTGTTCTCTAAGAATGACTGGTAGTTCATTTCCAAAGAATCCTCACTTCAGTGGGAATTGATCAACTTTCTCTTTGTAGAACTTTTAGATCTCTGCTTAAATTCTCCGTCTATTCAAGAATGTAATCCACCTTTTCTACCAGATCCTTAAAAATACCTATTAGAAATATTTGACAGGGACTTCCCTGGTGGTCCAGTGGTAAAGAATCCGCCTTACAATGCAGGGGACGCAGGTTCAATCCCTGGTCAGGGAACTAAGATCCCACATGCCGCGGGGCAACTAAGCCCGTGCGTCACAGCCACTGAGCTCGTGCACCTCAACTAGAGCCCACGTGCTGCAAACTACAGAGCCCATGCGCCCTGGAGCCTGTGCGCCACAACTAGGGAAGAGAAAAAAAAAAAAACCTTGCATGCCACAACTAGAGAGAAGCCCGCAACCAAGACCCGATGCAGCCAAAAATAAATAAATAAATAAATCTTTAAAAAAAAAATTGACAATCCTTGTCTGCTAATTGCAACAACAGAGTCATCTGCTGGTCTGCTTCTATTGACTATTTTTCTGCCAGTGGTATTTTCCCATTTCTTCACAGGTCTCGTAACTGCTTATTATATGCTGTGTGTAAGTGGATGGCAGCACACACACCTAGAAAACGACGTGCCCCTTCCTCTGTCAGGCTGCTAGGCCTGAGGGCTGAGTCGGTCTCATCTGCGGTAGAGCTAGGTCCGGGTTTTGTTGTCACGTTGGTTAAAGTTGGTTCCAAACGTCTTGGGGGCAGGATCAAGGCTGTCCTTCCTATGGGGCTTCGGATGTGACCACGGTAAGACCCCAGAGATCTCTCCACGCTTTACAGCCCAGCTGCCAGCTTGCAGGGCCACCGAGTTCTCTTAGCTGGTGGTGACCACCTCCGTGCACTCAGAGAAGGGCCCTGTGCCTTGTAGGGGGTCTCCTCCACGCTCCTGCCCTGCTCTTAGCTTCCTCTGTGCTGTGCTGCTTCCGGCTACTCCGTGAATGCCCTGTGCACCCCAGATGGGGAAGGGGTGTCTGTCCCATCTTTCTGCCCTGCCCTCGGTCATTGGCTCATGTCCACTGTGTGCTCTCAGGGAAAGCCCTGTGGGAAAGAATTAAGGGTGGGTGGGGACGTACTTGTTCTGTGACTAAGTCTCCTTGTAGCCAGTTTGCATGTAGACTTTGAAAGTTTGTACAAAGTCCAGCTGTTTTCTCCTTATCCTCATCTCTGGCGGGTTAACCCTCTGCCTCCCGCCGGGCCGGGCCCCTCCGATGAAAGCAGCCGAGCATTCTTCCTGTCCCAGGAAGGGTTCATCCTCTCTGGAATTTAGTTCAGTTAGAATACTTTGCATCTTTAGATACTTATTTTTTTCTTTCCTAAGTTATGTTTGTCACTTCTCCAGCTCCTTCTCGCTGTCGGGTGGGAGTGGCAGTGTGTGGTGACCTTGCACCATTCCTTCAGTAAATTTCTAAGCCCTCCGCCTAGGGCTGTGAGCAAGCCAGTTGATCCCTACGCTGTTCCCTTGCCCACTTCCTAGCACCGGGGTACACGGGTGCACCCATCTCCTCTGTGGGACGAGAAGAAGGACCGTGGCGGGGGAGGGCAGCTCAACTGGACGCTCCCTGTTTGTGTCTGTGCAGGCCCAGGGCAGTGCACACGGTGGGGCGCACCCTCCCCCGGGAACAGCACCAGCACTCGTGTAGCTCTTGGCCGCCCCTCCCAGACGTCTCCCCGCAGAACTCAAGTGGCCAAGGGAGTCAGAGGGCCAAGGGTGTGGGCTAGCGGATGGGAAGGGCGGGCCGGCTCGTGATGCACAGGAAAATTCCTTAGCTCTCCCCAGCCCAGCACGGTCCTAGGAAGGCAGACCCGAACACTGAATCGGCATTCCTCTGGTCCAGAACATATGTGCCTGGCGAAGCAGCAAACACATCTCTCTGGTTATTTACCACTTTACGGCTCCTTTACTACTTTAAGGTTTCAGAGCTCTGAAACCTTATTTTCTCCTCTGAGAAATATCCGCCATACAATAGGCTGGTTATAAGAGTTGGGCTGTTTTTTTGTTTTTGTTTTTTTCTTTTGGAATCATTTTTTACTCCCAGGTAAAGTTTACAGAATTGGGAGCCTAATGTTACAGCCCCAGCAGACACCGAGGCCTTCCTGCTCTCCATCTTGGTATCACTGCCGTCTGAACGGAAGCACGCCCCAGGACAGCAGGAGGCTCTCTGACCACACAGTGGACCCAATTTCCAGAAACTGAATTCCCAGCTGCTCGTAAAAAGAAGCCGGAGTCAGACCTGGGAGGCTTTCAGTGCCCATCGCTGAACCAACGAGGGCGACTCTATTCCATGAAACCTACAAACATCGGGCGGGCCAAGAGTCACCAACGCACGACCCTTGACACGTCCCCCTGGCTGGGGCTGGTAGTCGGCTGCCGAGGCCCGGCAGTTAAACAGGCAGCAGTGAGTGGTGGTGAGTCAGCAGAAGTCAGCCCAGGGTGGAGCCAGCCCGACAGCCAAGGTGTGCGAGTGTGATGATCTGGCTCCAGGGCCCCGGGGCCCGCACGGCTGCGGCTCAAGACAAAAGGAACATGTTACTAACGCAAGTGCCTTAGGTGATGCCGCCTGGACGGCTCTGCAGCCCCGCGACTCAAACTGCTCTACTTCAGGGGACCGGAAAGGAGGACCCGGAGCTTGGTCCAGGACCAGCCTGTCGGAACTAAATACGTAAAGAGACTCCCAATTACTCTGTCCTCTTGGGGAGGCTTCCTGGAGGGCTGGAAGTGGACATCCTGATTCTTGCTCTAGTTTTGAAAACATCCACAGCTTCCCTGGGAGGACAGCACTTAGAGTTAGGATACAGCTTTCCCCGCTCACCATCTAGGATGGAAGGTAACGAGCTAAGCCACGTGACACTGCCAAGTTTGTAGGTAGAAGATGGTTGACCAGGGGCACTTCCATCTGGTTCAACATCACATGTGTTTCCTTTTGAGTCTGGCCTGGGCTTCAGCACTTGTTTGCTACAGAAGTGCGGTAGTGGGTTCTGAACTCTTAACAACAGGAAGACGCTGAGTTCTGGGATCAAACGACAGAGGTGACAACCTGTCCTGGTTGAGGCCTAGTTCGGTGCCTCTGAAAACAAGGGAACACATCTTGGACTCCCTTCAATCCTAAGTTCCAAAGAGACCCCACTCTTCACTGTCTTTGATCCTTTCTCCTCCAGGCATTTTCCTGGAGGCGAGCCACTCAGGTGCCAGCCCGCCCAGGGCCTCCCCAGAGCTCATTCACAGCCACGGCGACGGCTCCGAACAAGGCATCTGGTTGCTGATGCTCCTCTCGGGCCCCTGCAGCAAGTGACCCTCCTGCCCCTTTGGTTACCAGGTGGTCACCTCCTAGGCCTGTGTAATATGGTAGCTACTGGCCACGTACAGATACACACTGAGCACCTGAAATGTAGCCAGTCCAAACTGAGGTGTGCAGTACGATTTCAAAGACTTAGTACCAGATTCCAAAGACTCAGTGTGACAAAAGAATGCACTATATCTTATTACTAATTTTATATTACATACTTAAATGATAACGTTTTAGGTATATTGGATTAAATAAATCATGTTATTGTAATTAATTCCACCTGTTTTACTTTTTAAAAATGTGTTTACCAGGAAATTTAAAATTATGTATGTGACTTGCACCATGTTTCTACTGGAAAGCGCTGTCCTGGAGGAAACTCTTGGTCAATGGAAAGTCAGCTTCGAAGAGCTGGGGTTCATTAGCTGCTACCGTGGTTACAGTTGGTCCATGACCTGAAAGAGCTGTGGTTTGCAGTTAAACGTCAATGGTGCTTCTCTCAATGGTACCAGATGCGGCAGAACTGCTGGGCACGTAGACTGAGTTACTCGCCACAGTCCTGAGCATTCAAAAGGCTAAAGAGGATAAGTGATTTAAAACGGAAGAAAAAGAAGACAAGATCATGGAGGAGTCAGAGTGAAATTGAGCAACAGTGTGATGTTCAGTTTTGAAAATGAACCAAGGCCACGTAGAGAGACCGACGTTCTGCTCAGGCACCGGCAAAGCTCTCACCCGCCCGCGTGGCCTCAGCTCTCCAGGGCGAGCGCAGCACAGCGCCTGCTTCATTACATGTCTGTGGTTTGGCCGAGGCCACGGCAAGCCAGCCTGGTCTGGCCAACAAGGAAGAACTGCACACAGAGAGATTTAGAAGAAGAGGGGGTGGGGCAGAGAAGAAGCCAATGTAAACGTCTTGAGCTAACGGTCTGCCGAGCCTTAAGGGTAAAGATCACCAGGCAGAAGGAACTCTACAGCACCAGGTAACCAGGGTCTGATAGGAAACTGGAGGATGTGCACGATTAGGGAAATTTATTTGGCCCCCTTGATATTTTGGCAGTTTAGCTCATACCTCTACCCCAGTCCCTATGAAAACTGATGGTTTCAGCAACCTGTTAAAGACACTTCCTGAACTCCAGTTTGAGTCACAGATCTGAGGAATTCTGTTCCACTCTCGAATGCTGAGGCTAACTTTGTGAATGATGATGGCTGGGGACCGTAAAATTCAGATTTAATCTCTACAGACGGATTACCCGGCACTACAGGCACAGACGAAAAATGAGAGAAAACACGCACCACCGTTTAGGAGCCCATCACTCTAGGAGATCTGGTGCAACACTTCAGTGATGAATTCTTACTCAGACCCAGCAGGGAAGATTACAAAGAGAAGCATCACAAACTCAGAAAATATTTCCTGGAGATCAAACCCAGCTCAAGTGAAAGCCGAGAAAATTAGACCCCATGCCCTACTGTACCTTGATCATCCTACCAAATTGTGAAATCACCCATTTCCACTGTTGCCCTTGTCTGTTAAGTCACTCAGTGAGGGCCAAAGTTCCCCGTGCCATCTAGACAGGGTCTGGTGTAAATACACACAGGCTGCTCTGCCACCGAGAATGTGGAATGGCTCCTCCTGTGCTTTACTGGGAGGGGACTTCTATCCACTGGGTCCCAGTTGCGGTTCCCCTCACCCCTTCCTTGCCAAGTCAACCACTGTCAACACGGCCAGTGTAGCCACTCTCCTCTCCTAGAAGGTCGACGTGTTTTCAGTGGGGCAGTGGGATCACAGGCCCGTCCTCAGCAGAACCCCGTTCAGTCAAGCTAAAGCCTGTGTCTGAATCTGAAGAGATGCCATCTCAGCAGCGGCAAAAGAATGATTTAGAGAGAGTCAGCCTGCTAGCTTGGAGTACTTAATTGTTCTGGAGAACTGGGTGCTCCTGTAGTTAATATACAAAATTCTAGGCATATGTGCAATGTTCTGTTGTCTGATCATACCTTTGAATTCTCAAATGTCTATGACCCAGAAAAAAATTTTTTTAAATTATCATCTTGGCTTCTAACACCCTGCTTCAAGCATTGCCTTCTTGGTTCTGGCATTTAATCTCTGCCCTAAGGTTAAGACAGTTTCTCACACTTAGACCATCGTTATAGACTGAAATGTGTCCCCCCAGATCCTTATTTTGAGGCCATAACCCCCAGTGATTATATTTGGAGATAGGACCTTTAGGGAGGTAATCAAGGTTAAATGAGGTCAAAGGGGTGGGGCCCTAATCCAATAGGACTGGTGTCCTGAGAAGAGGAGGAGACACCCGAGCTCTTTCTCTCCACGGGAGGACACGGAGAGAAGCCAGAAGACAGGTCTGACCAGGAACCAACCCTGACGGCACCTCGATCTTGGAATTTTAGCCTCCAGGACTGTGAGAGAATTAATTTCTATTGTTTAAGCCACCCAGCCTTTGGTATTTGGGTATAATTAGCTTATTTTTTATTTATACATTAAAACACTGGACCCTGACCACCTCCATGATTCAGGCAGTTTTCCATTCAGGGATTTACTAACATGAGGTTTTTGATCGTGATACCGCAGGTCATTACAGCTGAAATAAAATACCCAAATCCATCAGCCGGGCTCAGTAGAAGCTACGGGTTGAGAAAAGCAAGGAGGCAAGCAGAGTGGAAGGAATGATCATTGCTGCCTTGACTTGGCAGGGGTACAATCCTGGAGAAATGCCATCTTTTTACGATGAAACCAGGCTCTACGTGTGCTCCCCTAATGACACGCTACGTAACTATTCAGTCCTGCAAACAGCTTGGCTAGCACTTTGTGGGACAAAATGGATGCAACTGGATTAGAGGAATCAATATATTTTATTGGGATCTTAATGTGGGAAAGGGTAATTGCAGGGTGGTGGGCGAGACAAGAGAAGTGAGAAGACAGGGGGTAATGAGAGACCGTTTCCGAGGTGTGGGTTTTTAAGCTTTGCCGTGTCAGCTGGCAGGGCCCAGCACTGGAAAGCAGAGCAGAAAGTCGAGCTGTTTAACGGGAGTCTCCCTAATGAGGACCAACTGCGGGTGAGAATGCTGACTCGGCTGGCCGAAGGTTGTTTGAGTTCTCTCCTGTTTCAGAGATTTCCCTTTTCGCCTGCCCCAAGCCTTCCCCCTCCTCTCCTACTTTCACAGGGGCAGGAATGAAAAAAAAGGGCAACTTTCTCTTTTTCAGACGTTTCCAAGTGAGGAAATGTAAATCCTTCACAGAGTCAAAAATAACTGGGAATCTGAAGAAAAGGGAAAATCCTACGGGATGCCATTCAATTCACCTCAGAAGGGATGAAGGGCAGCCCTTGGGGGCAGACTCTGGAATGTCCCCACTGCGCTTAACTCCCAGACTTGAATTCGCCTGCTTGTCTTGGCCTCAATTTCCCCAGGTGTAAATAGGTCATTCCACACCTACAAAGTGAAATGTTTGGGAAGTCGAACATCTGGGAAGGTAATTCTGATTCTTACCTTGGGCAAAGAAAATCCTGACAAGAACTAAAAAGTCACAAAATTAAGGTGTCAACTGGTGAAAAGTGATCCTGATTTGAGTTTCCATCAGAAAGAGGCTCTAAGAACAGTCAATAGGGTGCTGTTTGGAACCAACATTCCCTTCTCTTCCTAAACCAACACAGACGTCCCGTTCTGTAGATTTCTGGAAAGGGGTGAAAATGCTGTTTGGTTTAACATTTCGGAAGATACTTCCTGCTTCCTCCCCGCTTCCCACCTACTCTTCCTCAGGGGTCTGTCACCCAATTCCCAAATCCCCGGCTGATAGAAAGGACACAACACAGCAGTGTTTGCACCTTTGCATTTTCTTTAAACCAATCAGGAATTAAGAGACGATTGACGATACTCTGAAAAGCAGGACAGGTTCAGGTTAAGTGCCTAGAGCAGGGCTGGACAAATTTTCCCTGTAAAGAACCAGACAGTTACTACGTTAGCCTTTGATGGCCACACGTTCTGTTGCAGCCACTCCCCTCTGCCCTTGTAGCAGGAAGGCAGCCAGAGACAACACGTAAATGAATGGATGTGGCTTTATTTAAATGGACAATGAAATTTGAGTTTCATATAATTTTCATGTGTCACAAAATATTCTTCTTCTTTTAATTCTTCCCCCACTCACTAAAAAATGTGAAAACCATTCTTTGCTTTGTGGGCCAAACAAAAACAGGCGGTGGACCAGGTACGGCCCAGAAGGCCAAAGTTTGCTGACCGCTGGGCTAGACCAAACTAAAGCGAAAAGGAAAATAACAGTTCCTCAACTGACAAGTCTCGGACCAAAAAGCAACTCTGGACTAAGAAAGACCTCTGCTTTTATCCCCTTTTCGTGCCTTTCTGATCTAAGCTGCTCAGTTTACAAGTCAAAACACGATTTTTCTCCCAGCAATATTACTGGCTCCTCTTGACTCAGGAAAATAAAAGGTTGGGGGCTGGGGAGGGAGGGGAAAAGAGAAGGAGAAAAAGGAAGCGCTAGGATTGCTTGCCCCTCACTGCCAATCCCCCACTGCAATCGGGCAATGCCTTAAAGTAGGATGGGAATCAAACATATTTGTAGCTCTCAGAATGATTTATGCACAGTTGACAGAAGCGAAAGCCTTTTTCAGTGAGAAGCACAGAGCCTGCCCCAGGGACAGGATGGAAGGAGTCAAGCGGAGTGCCTACGCCCTGGCGTTTCTGTCATGGTCACGGCAACAAAGAGGTCCTGATGTTCATCTTCAGATGGCAGACTACCCTGGGAGCATACAGCGGGCCTCCGAAGAGGTGAAAGGGGATGGGAAGCGGGCCCCGGTCCACACTCCGGGCTAAGGAGCTGCACTCTCTGAGCAGTTTCTGGCGGCTCCGGAGGGTCTGGGCCAGACTGCTGGTGTGAGATGCTGAGCTGGCAGTAAACACCCCCAGCCTGTAAGCTACTCTCTTGGCGGGACGAGGCTTCCGCCACAAACCCCACCGCTGCCAGGCCTTCCCTTTGAATACACCACTCCCCTCTGCTGAATTCTTTGTATCACATTCAGTCTTCTCACCCCAGAGTCCCTGGCATTCCGTTATCACCTTTTTTCTCTCTTACTCTGTTAAAACTAAAAGTCCACTTTCCAACTTCTTCCTAGTGTTTCTACATAAACTGAGACAATCGTCTTTTTTCTATTCGCTGAGACTCCTGGTCCAGTCAAAAATCCTGACTCAAAACAGAGGGCAACGCGCCACCCAAGTTTCCTGTCTGTAATTATCCTAATGCTGTCCACGTGTAATCCACCAAAGACAAACAAAACAAGGAACGTTCAAAGGGAAAGCCAGCAAAACAGAGACAAACACACATTCCAAATCCTAAGACCTAAAGAGAAACGTCCTTCCCAGCGTCAGCCTGCCTGCCGGCACGCTGGCCCCCTCACCCCACCCCCATCCTGGCAACACGCGGTCAGAGACCCAAGTGCCCTTTACGTCCACCAAGAGGATCAGCTCAGGATAAACGCAAAGTTCGTGACAGCACGACACCTGCAGTGCACACACAGGGAATGTCATCCGAATCCTTAATTTGTTTTCCTTTCCACGAATAACACTGAGAAAGCAATCCATAGCAGAATGCAAGCACCTCTTGCAGGAGCTCACACCCTCCTGAGATCCCTGGGGAGAAGTTCAGCCAACAACCTTGGACGAGGACGGTTACTCTAATGCAAGTCAGCTGCAGGGTCGCACAAAAACCGTTGTACCTTCACTGAATATAAAGAAAAAGAAACATCCCGGGCTGGGTGGAGAGTCATAAATAAGATACAAGATGAAGCTGGTTTCCAGGTTCCAGAAAATTTTGATACGGCCTACTTAGGTCCCTTTGGAGTTTTGAGTTTAGTGACTTCGGCTGGATTTCTTCATTCCCGTAACAGCTGTAATTCCTCTTTATGTCGTATCCTCATTTAAATTCCAATCTAAAAATGTCGATCATATAGAATGGCAGTGGCCATAGGTGTAGGAGTCCAGGGTGATAAGTTTTCTCTCCGCAAAGAATCAGAAGCTGAGGCCTCAAAGGAGCGTCAGTGTATTGCCAGGGAGGCTTTTCAATTTCTTACTGGGCAAGCTTATCTGATGCCGCCGTTGGCACCCTGATATTCTTTCAAAACAAATGGTCGTGAGAAGGTAGGAGAATTTTTTTTTAATTAATTAATTAATTTATTTATTTATGGCTGTGTTGGGTCTTCGTTTCTGTGCGAGGGCTTTCTCTAGTTGCGGCAAACGGGGGCCACTCTTCATCGCGGTGCGTGGGCCTCTCACTGTCGCGGCCTCTCTTGTTGTGGAGCACAGGCTCCAGACGAGCAGGCTCAGTAGTTGTGGCTCACGGGCCCGGTTGCTCCCTGGCATGTGGGATGTGGGATCTTCCCAGACCAGGGCTCGAACCCGTGTCCCCTGCATTAGCAGGCAGATTCTCAACCACTGTGCTAAGGTAGGAGAATTTAAGGGCACACTTCATAACTGAACATTTGTTAAGCTGTGTGGTTTTAAGAGTAAAGGTTTCTGTTGTAGCAAAGCAATCCGAGTGTAAGTTGGCTGAGGCTGCTTTGTGCAAAGTTGCTGTTCACTTAACCAGCAGGCAGCTGGGGTCTGACCCAACGGGAGCCGTGATTTGCACCCACCTGGTCAGACACGACCAACAGGACTCTACACTGCTGGACACACACGTGGCAACGCCCTGCACTTGACCAAAGCAACGTGTGCAGCTCTACTGAAGACTCAAGCCTTTCCGGAAGACACCCTTAAGTGATGCTAATGAAGGTCATACCACCCCCAACATCAGAAACGCTGGAGCCAGGTGATGGTTCCCTTCAGTCTGTGGAGTCAGAGAAATTACCAAGCTCACTCATTTGGTTGTCTGTCTATAAGCTCGCTCAAATCACAGCAGTTTCTCCACTTTTCCACCGCCTAATGCAGTGTGGAAATCCAAACAGTGATTCTGAAATGCTCACTATTAAAAGGCATCTTTAAGACGCTGCCTTTTAAACGGATCCATGGCACCTGCTTTTGCCAGAAGGGCACGCCTTTTACATTATCTTCCAGTGGAGATGCCAGACTTGTGCTGATCCAAGCATATATTCTAATCTTATTTTTCTTTGTGAACGTCACCAGGTTACGAAAACAATAGTTACCGTGTGTCCAGTATTTAAATATGTGTCTAAGCACTGTGCTGGGCACTTACATAGAGGTACAACCTCATTTAATCTTCATATCAGCCTGGAGTTAGATATTACTTCCATTTTACGCATAAGAGAGGAGAAACGTAAGACAAGTAGAGTTGCACGCCTGCCCATGGTCCCACAGCCTCCGTTTAATGTCAAGATCTGTCTGACTGTTAAGACCTGCCTTTAACCACTGTATAGACTATAAATACTCCCATCATGAGAGACCACTCTAGTTGGGGGTAGTCACAGACTAGCAGAACTAAATCAGGCATCTGCTTGGATCTCTAGGGAACCGTCTGGCGTCACTCTGCAGTGTGTTATTTGGCAGCTTTCCAAATGGTGCTCCGCTGGAGGGCGAGATCACTTACAGGCCTCCAGGGGCCCTTTGCACAAAGAGCTGGTCTCTGGGTCAGTAATAATCTGTGTCTGCTCCACCGCTTTTACACCGCACCTCAAGTTACTGAGGTTTGGGATCGAGAATCGTGAAGAATAGGGTTAGTCCTAAACCTCAGAAGGCCTGAAAGCCCAAACACGACGTTCCTGAGAAGGGTCTTGCTTCTCGGTAACTGGATGAGGGCTTAAGCGCCAGGAAGGCAGGGCGGCCAACCCGACAGGCCCTCCCACGTGCTTACACCGGCTCCCGCCCTTTGCAAAGGCCAGCGGACAATGTGCCCCTGCGGGTCCGCCGCAGAGTGGTGGGAGGGTGCCGGGCAGCTGGAGACGACTCAGGTGCCTTGGCCTGGGTGGGGGGGCTCTGTGGACCCCGGTCCACCACCTTCCCCTCGTGGGGATTCATCGGGACCCACGCGGCTCGAGTGTGAAGTCCAACCTCCTGGACGGCGCTTTGCAAAGGGCTCTTCGGGACAATGGGTAAAACTCAAACGCCCCTGATAGCGAGGGCCAGGATGCTGGGCGAGGCCCGGTGGACACTGTGGCGACACCTGCCTCCGCCAGGGCCTTCACGGCCCTGGGGCGGGGGTGACGGGCCCCTAACCGGGGGTCAGCAAGGTCTTCCCACGGCCACATGTCCCCGGGACACAGTCACGCCCTCCCCTCCACGACCAGGCCGGCCTGAGGGTCCACTAGCGCCCCGCCCACCGCGGGCGCCCCGCCCACCCCGTCCTGCCTTGTCCGTCAGCGGCGCGGGAGCTGCCAATTGGTCCACTCGCGGGAAGGTCTGTGCCCGCCCTTCCTGCACTCTTCCTTCCAGCTGCCTGGCTTCTGTCTGTCTTCCTTCCTGCTCCCTTCCGGCTGTGTCCCTTGGGCGCTCACTTACCTGGGTTCCTGCAGCTGGGAGGGTCGTTGGTTTCACAACAACAATCCCCTACGCTAACCCACCAGAGGCCAACACTTATGTAGTCCCTCATGTTTCCGAAAAGCCGTCCTATGTGGAGCCTGCCCAGAACAGCTTAAAAATGAAAGCCAGAGGCAGAATTTGCAGGGACGTTGCGTGCTGAGCTCTTTGAGGTCTCCTGAGAGCTCCTGAGGTGGGAGCCCCGCCATGGCTGCGGGAGACCCTTTCCTGCCAAGAACGCACAGCATCTGAGCTGACGCCAGTGTGCAGGGGCTCGTGGAGGGCGTTTCTCTCCAATCCCAGCCGGTGGTCAAGTGTAAGGCCAAGTCGTCCTGTCAGACACCACGTGCTGGAATTTAATTAAACAGGGGCCTTCTCCAACCATCCAGTTATGGGCTGAAATGTAACATGGTGCGATTGCTTCTCTCTCCATTTATGAAACACGCCGTGTAGTTCCTCATCAACGCTGTCCTGGAGGGTGGACTGCGGTACTTACACCGCCGTGGGTCCCAAAGAGACAATTTTACAAGTGTTTACATGATCTTCTGCCTCGAAACAGCCACCTCGTAGATCCGTTAGAGCCCTTCATTCGGGAAGACAGTCATGGGCAGACAACCAAGAGAGCTTTCTTTGCTTGGGGGGATATGGGTTTCCAATCTGTTCTCAGACCCCAGACCTGAGATGCTAGGTAAGGTAACTTTTAATTCGAGCCTCCCTTCCCCTCAAAACAACCCATACATTCTTTCCTGATATAAAGATTTCCAATAACAGCATAAAATGAGCAGTTAATAATAGGTCCCAACATGTGAATTACAGTGGTTTCCAAAAATAAAGCTTCATGGGGGAAAAATCTGCAAGCTACTGCTGTGAGGTAGATGCAGCAAAAGAAGTTTCCTCACACCATGGAAATCTGGATGTCCGCACACAACTGGCAGACACGGGTTCTGAACACAGCCCTGGGAAATGATTTTTGGTGTAAACCGAACCCTGACTTTTCCCTACCTCGCCGTTCTGTCTCCCTCTCGTCAACCAACCTTACAATTAAACACCCAAGGCCTGTTCCTCAGTCTCAGTCTTTCCTTACATTTCCAGAGAGCAAGACGGGAAAAAAAAAAGGCAATGCTATAATCTGTTACCTTCTCTGCGCTTTGTCTAAGGTGATGTCTGGGATCCCATGTTGTTTATGAAGTCTTCTTTCTTGCCAACCAGCCTATAAATGCTTACGTCCTTGAAAACCAGAGAATAGGAGCACTTGTTCAGGATTTCAGAAGAAGTGCTCCCGAGAGGCCCTCTGGATTTCCACATAGCTCCCCCCACTAAGATTCTCCACTCTTACCAATCCTACCAAGGAACACTGGGCAGGTTTATCCAAAGAAATCCCAGCATTAAGAAACCCCACTGACTAAAAACTTTACTTGTCTCTTTAATCTAGGTCTTAAGGAAGACTGAGCTGTCACTCCCACCATGGGGGGATCAGTAATCTGGCCTCGGTGGGCATTGTAATTTTTATAGACCTCTTGCCTTCATCTTTATCGCCAAATTAACCGCCTTCTTATCGGGAGCCATTTAGTTCACGGACTGCTTACTCTCGGTGAAATATCTTTGTTGAGGGCTCTGAAGATTTTCACTTCAGAGAGCAGGACGGCTGAATACCACATTGTGCGTGGGGGTCAAAGGTCAGCATCAGAGGAAAGCCCAGCTAGTGCATGGGAAAGAGCCGCGTTTTTATGGGTGAGTTTTCTGTGTATGTGAAAGTAAGCCCATCTCTCACCTACTACAAAGCCTTGAACAAAAAGAATGAAAAGAAAAGGAATCTTAATTCTCAACCGATAAGGAGATGAAGCAAAGATCTTAGACCAGAGAAACAAACTACACACAGGTGTTCAGGCACGGTAAAGGGACACTCATTCCCTGCCCCAGGCATGACATTCTGCCCGCTTAAGGATGAAGGATGAATGGAGGAAAAACTAACAGGGAACGGAAAAGATTTAAACTTCTCAAACCCTCACCTGCAAATGCCAGAGATAGCAAACAGTTTTGAGAGGCAGATGTCCTATGCAGTTTTTACAGATCAGGTAGTGAAGTATCTGTAGTGCTTTGCAAACATACGTCCCCAGCCACTTTGGGAACTGGTCATTGCTTCCAACACCCCTTGAGAGTGGATTGCCATCATTCTGTAGCAAATCCTGAACCCATCACTCTCCACCCAGACATTCCATTCTCTCCGAACCATCTCACGTGTGCCTCTCCACTGCGGTGGCCCTAGTTTTCCTTCAAAGAAGGGGAAACTAAGGCTGGGAGTTTCGCCCTGGGTCCCGGAACAAATCAGTGGCAAAGTCAATATTAGATTTCCGGCGCTTCATCTCTTCACTTCAGCATCGAAAACGTACCCCAAGACTGGCTACATACAGGTCGTACACTTAGCCTTTTCCCCCCGGCCCCTCCGCTAATGCTTCCCTCATGGTGTCTCCTGTCACATCACCTCCCCAAGGTCAAGAGGGAGAACAGTTTTTGTTACCTACAGATACCTATCTTAGGAAAAAATAACAATCTTGAGAACACAGGAAATGACCAGCTAGGAAATTACTTGGGGTATTAACATGCTTTTCTTGGGCAACTATAAGTTGGAATCTCTGTTCTGAGGCTTTCTGATCAGTCTGGGGCTTCTGGCATAATCCTTAAAGAAGTCCAAAGAAGGAAGACCGAAATTAAAAGAAGAGAAAGTTAATCAAAATCCAACTGGTTTTATTTCTGGGGAAGGAGCCTTCAGGCAACAGATGGGAATGAAAACATCCTGTTATTTCTTCCATTCTTATCCGATGCAGGACAGATCCAGAGCCACTGCAACTCCGCTGCTGTCCCGAGGGGGCTGTGCCCAAAGTCCCGCCTGCCTTTCAGAGACCTGGAAGAACAAAGCCCTAATGGGGTCCCCCTTGGAGGTGACAACCGTTAGGTCTGAGTAAATATAAAGTGCATCAGTCACCACCGGAAGGAGCTGAAAACGAACGGACAGACGAGGTGACTTGGGCACCCAAGATACACGCCCCGGGCCTCACGTGGGGCGAGCTCAGCTCCGTCTCACACGGATCTGAAGGAAGAGAGACAGAAAAGAACGAAGCTGGTAGTCTGCAAGCCCCCTTTTAAGGAGAGGAAAGCTTTCTGCTGACATCTTTAGCAGAAGCCCCCATGTATAAGGCAGGGAACCAGAGGGCTGCTCTGGCGGCCCCCCTGCCAACGCACGGGTCACCCAGGCCCTGGCGGGTGGGCGTTCTTCTGCACTGCAGGACGTCCAGGGAAGGCCCCTCCCCACCTTCCTGAGGGCTCGCTCCGGTAAAATCCTCGCAGACTCAGCCTTGTTACAGAAGACTCCCCAGAAGGGCGCCAGCGAAGCTCAGTGCTGGTCAAGGTCCCAGAACCGGCAGGGCTTTCCCGACACACGTGTGTTTTCCACCCCCGCTCCTCACGGCCGGACCCACACGCAGGAGGCCATCCTGCATCAGTCTTTGAAGTGGGGCGAGATTCTCAGGGCACAGAGCAATCTTCTCCCCCTAACCTTTCAAGTCCTACCCCCAGTTCCACCACCGTTTTCCTAACAATTTGCCTTTTCAAGCCCCCTAAAGCCTTCAGTGATGTAGTTTTTTTATTTTTAATATTTATTTATTTGGCTGCGTCGGGTCTTAGTTGCAGCATGCGGGCTTCTCTCTAGTTGTGACGTGCAGGCTCAGTAGTCGCGGCACGTGGGATCCGAGTTCCCGGACCAAGGATCGAACCCACACCCTCTGCATTGGCAGGTGGATTTTTAACCACTGGGCCACCAGGGAAGTTTCAGTGATGCAGTTTTTATAGAAACAACTTTCTTTTTACACTCACACTTCATCAACTTATGTAATAATTAGATGACACGATTTCAACGGGCACAAACAGGTTTGGGAACAAACAACTCTCTGTAGGCCTTCGACATGCCAGGTGGAGGAGGGCACGGGGGCAGGGGGCGCAGGAGCAAGTCAGGGGCAGGGCCCTGCCATGTCTGGTGCCCAGAACCACTTCAGGAAGGTTCTGACCTTCCCTGCTTCCCAAATATTCCCCCTTGTTTTGCCTCTGGATTTCTTTGCTGAACGTGAAGACCAGAGGTGGGGATGACAGAAATCAAAATTCAGGTCATTTCTGCATCTCTGGGCTCACAGCACACGACAGCATTATTTTACTGGTAGAATCGTGGTGACTTAGAGAGTCCTGCTTCGACTTTGTAAGAGACATGGAGTGGCCGGGGGCTCGCCAGAGCAGACCGTCACCGAGCCCGGGGGTCCTGCAGGAGCAGCAAGGCTTCTCCCAAGGGGCTTTGGACTCTCTGGGGATCAGAGCTGCTCCCACCACGAACTGCTCTGTGCAAATTCCCAGACGTGGTTTCTCGAGAGCAGGAAGGCTCCTGAGCAAGCGATGCTCTCCTCCCCCCGCAAGGGTTTCTGGGAGCGAGGAGGGACTGGTCCTCCCCCCGCTGGTTCTGAGGCCTGGGCGGGCGGATCGGTGGAGGCTCTGAGGGTCCCTGCTGAGGTCACCGAAGTCTAGGGGCCTAGATTCGTCTCCCTTTCTATACACCCCCCATCCTCCGGGACCACAGCTTTGCCTGGGCTTTCCATACAGCCTCTAGGACAAAAGCACTTGAAAGATAATGCAGATACGAGGTGCATCTACGGAGGATGAAAGCAATTTCTATAGCGCACAGGAGAAGACTGGTCTTATTATATATATCCCCTCCTTCACAGTTAATTTATAAGAGCTGGCCCCGAACCAAGATGGCGGAGTAGAAGGACGTGCTCTCACTCCCTCTTGCGAGAGCACCAGAATCACAACTGGCTGCTGGACAATCATTGACAGGAAGACCCTGGACTTCACCAAGGAGGACACCCCACGTCCAAGGACAGAGGAGAAGCCACAGTGAGACGGTAGGAGGGGCGCAATCAGAGTAAAATCAAATCCCATAACTGCTGGGTGGGTGACTCACAGACTGGCGAACACTTATACCACAGAAGTCCACCCACTGGAGTGAAGCTTCTGAGCCCCACGTCAGACTTCCCAACCTGGGGGTCCGGCAACGGGAGGAGGAATTCCTAGAGAATCAGACTTTGAAGTCTAGTGGGAATTGATTGCAGGACTGTGACAGGACTGGGGGAAACAGAGACCCCACTCTTGGAGGGCACACACAAAGTAATGTGTGCATCGGGACCCAGGGGAAGGAGCAGTGACCCTGGGGGAGACTGAACCAGACGTACCTGCTGGTGTTGGGGGGTCTCCTGCAGAGGCGAGTGGTGGCTCTGTTTCACCGTGGGGATAAGGACACTGGCAGCAGAGGTCCTGGGAAGTTCTCCTTGGCGTGAGCCCTCCCAGAGTCTGCCATTAACCCCACCAAAGAGCACGGGTAGGCTCCAGTGTTGGGTTGCCTCAGGCAAAACAACCAACAGGGAGGGAACCCAGCCCCACCCATCAACAGTCAAGTGGATTAAGGTTTTACTGGGCTCTGATCGCCACAGCAACAGGGAGGGAACCCAGCCCCACCCATCAACAGTCAAGTGGATTAAGGTTTTACTGAGCTCTGACCGCCACAGCAACAGTCAGCTCTACCCACCACCAGAGCCTCCCATCAAGCCTCTTAGATAGCCTCAACCACCAGAGGGCAGACAACAGAAGCAAGAAAAACTACAATCCTGCAGCCTGTGGACCAAAAACCACAGTTACAGAAAGACAGAGAAGATGAAAAGGCAGAGGGCTATGTACCAGATGAAGGAACAAGAAAAAACCCCAGAAAAACAACTAAATGAAGTGGAGATAGGCAACCTTCCAGAAAAAGAATTCAGAATAATGATAGTGAAGATGATCCAGGACCTCGGAATAAGAATGGAGGCAAAGATTGAGAAGATGCAAGAAATGATTAACAAAGACCTAGAAGAATTAAAGAACAAACAAACAGAGATGACCAATACAATAACTGAAATGAAAACTACACTAGAAGGAATCAATAGCAGAATAACTGAGGCAGAAGAACGGATAAGTGACCTGGAAGACAGAATGGTGGAATTCACTGCTGCGGAACAGACTAAAGAAAAAAGAATAAAAAGAAATGAAGACAGCCTAAGAGACCTCTGGGACAACATTGAACGCAACAACATTCGCATTATAGGGGTCCCAGAAGGAGAAGAGAGAGAGAAAGGACCAGAGAAAATATTTGAAGAGATTATAATCGAAAACTTCCCTAACATGGGAAAGGAAATAGCCACCCAAGTCCAGGAAGCGCAGAGAGTCCCATACAGAATAAACCCAAGGAGAAACACGCCGAGACACATAGTAATCAAAGTGGCAAAAATTAAAGACAAAGAAAAATTATTGAAAGCAGCAAGGGAAAAACGACAAATAACATACAAGGGAACCCCCATAAGGTTAACAGCTGATTTCTCAGCAGAAACTCTGCAAGCCAGAAGGGAGTGGCATGAAATACTTAAAGTGATGAAAGGGAAGAACCTACAACCAAGATTACTCTACCCAGCAAGGATCTCATTTAGATTTGATGGAGAAATCAAAAGCTTTACAGACAAGCAAAAGCTAAGAGAATTCAGCACCACCAAACCAGCTCTACAACAAATGCTAAAGGAACTTCTCTAAGTGGGAAACACAAGAGAAGAATAGGACCTACAAAAACAAACCCAAAACAATTAAGAAAATGGTCATAGGAACATACATATCGATAATTACCTTAAACGTGAATGGATTAAATGCCCCAACCAAAAGACATAGACTGGCTGAATGGATACAAAAACAAGACCCATATATATGCTGTCTACAAGAGACCCACTTCAGACCTAGGGACACATACAGACTGAAAGTGAGGGGATGGAAAAAGATATTCCATGCAAATGGAAATCAAAAGAAAGCTGGAGTAGCTATACTCATATCAGATAAAATAGACTTTAAAATAAAGAATGTTACAAGAGACAAGGAAGGACACTACATAATGATCCAGGGATCAATCCAAGAAGAAGATATAACAATTATAAATATATATGCACCCAACATAGGAGCACCTCAATACATAAGGCAACTGCTAACAGCTATAAAAGAGGAAATCGACAGTAACACAATCATAGTGGGGGACTTTAACACCTCACTTACACCAATGGACAGATCATCCAAAATGAAAATAAATAAGGAAACAGAAGCTTTAAATGACACAATAGACCAGATAGATTTAATTGATATATATAGGACATTCCATCCAAGAACGGCAGATTACACGTTCTTCTCAAGTGCACACGGAACATTCTCCAGGATAGATCACATCTTGGGTCACAAATCAAGCCTCAGTAAATTTAAGAAAATTGAAATCATATCAAGCATCTTTTCTGACCACAACGCTATGAGATTAGAAATGAATTACAGGGAAAAAAACGTAAAAAAGACAAACACATGGAGGCTAAACAATACGTTACTAAATAACCAAGAGATCACTGAAGGAATCAAACAGGAAATAAAAAAATACCTAGAGACAAATGACAATGAAAACACGACGACCCAAAACCTATGGGATGCAGCAAAAGCGGTTCTAAGAGGGAAGTTTATAGCTATACAAGCCTACCTAAAGAAACAAGAAAACTCTCAAGTAAACAATCTAACTTTACACCTAAAGAAACTAGAGAAAGAAGAACAAACAAAACCCAAAGTTAGCAGAAGGAAAGAAATCATAAAGATCAGAGCAGAAATAAATGAAATAGAAACAAAGAAAACAATAGCAAAGATCAATAAAACTAAAAGTTGGTTCTTTGAGAAGATAAACAAAATTGATAAGCCATTAGCCAGACTCATCAAGAAAAAGAGGGAGAGGACTCAAATCAATAAAATCAGAAAGGAAAAAGGAGAAGTTACAACAGACACCGCAGAAATACAAAACATCCTAAGAGACTACTACAAGCAACTTTATGCCAATAAAATGGACAACCTGGAAGAAATGGACAAATTCTTAGAAAGGTATAACCTTCCAAGACTGAATCAGGAAGAAACAGAAAATATCAACAGACCAATCACAAGTAATGAAATTGAAACTGTGATTAAAAATCTTCCAACAAACAAAAGTCCAGGACCAGATGGCTTCACAGGTGAATTCTATCAAACATTTAGAGAAGAGCTAACACCCATCCTTCTCAAACTCTTCCAAAAAATTGCAGAGGAAGGAACTCTCCCAAACTCATTCTATGAGGCCACCATCACCCTGATACCAAAACCAGACAAAGACACTACAAAAAAAGAAAATTACAGACCAATATCACTGATGAATATAGATGCAAAAATCCTCAACAAAATACTAGCAAACAGAATCCAACAACACATTAAAAGGATCATACACCACGATCAAGTGGGATTTATCCCAGGGATGCAAGGATTCTTCAATATACGCAAATCAATCAATGTGATACACCATATTAACAAATTGAAGAATAAAAACCATATGATCATCTCAATAGATGCAGAAAAAGCTTTTGACAAAATTCAACACCCATTTATGATAAAAACTCTCCAGAAAGTGGGCATAGAGGGAACCTACCTCAACATAATAAAGGCCATATATGACAAACCCACAGCAAACATCATTCTCAATGGTGAAAAACTGAAAGCATTTCCTCTAAGATCAGGAACGAGACAAGGATGTCCACTCTCACCACTATTATTCAACATAGTTCTGGAAGTCCTAGCCACGGCAATCAGAGAAGAAAAAGAAATAAAAGGAATACAAATTGGAAAAGAAGAAGTAAAACTGTCACTGTTTGCGGATGACATGATACTATACATAGAGAATCCTAAAACTGCCACCAGAAAACTGCTAGAGCTAATTAATGAATATGGTAAAGTTGCAGGTTACAAAATTAATGCACAGAAATCTCTTGCATTCCTATACACTAATGATGAAAAATCTGAAAGAGAAATTATGGAAACACTCCCATTTACCATTGCAACAAAAAGAATAAAATACCTAGGAATAAACCTACCTAGGGAGACAAAAGACCTGTATGCAGAAAACTATAAGACACTGATGAAAGAAATTAAAGATGATACCAACAGATGGAGAGATATACCATGTTCTTGGATTGGAAGAATCAACATTGTGAAAATGAGTATACTACCCAAAGCAATCTACAGATTCAATGCAATCCCTATCAAATTACCAATGGCATTTTTTACGGAGCTAGAACAAATCATCTTAAAATTTGTATGGAGACACAAAAGACCCCGAATAGCCAAAGCAGTCTTGAGGCAAAAAAATGGAGCTGGAGGAATCAGACTCCCTGACTTCAGACTATACTACAAAGCTACAGTAATCAAGACAATATGGTACTGGCACAAAAACAGAAACATAGATCAATGGAACAAGATAGAAAGCCCAGAGATTAACCCACGCACCTATGGTCAACTAATCTATGACAAAGGAGGCAAAGATATACAATGGAGAAAAGACAGTCTCTTCAATAAGTGGTGCTGGGAAAACTGGACAGCCACATGTAAAAGAATGAAATTAGAATACTCCCTAACACCATACACAAAAATAAACTCAAAATGGATTAGAGACCTAAATATAAGACTGGACACTATAAAACTCTTAGAGGAAAACATAGGAAGAACACTCTTTGACATAAATCACAGCAAGATCTTTTTTGATCCACCTCCTAGAGTAATGGAAATAAAAACAAAAATAAACAAGTGGGACCTAATGAAACTTCAAAGCTTTTGCACAGCAAAGGAAACCATAAACAAGACGAAAAGACAACCCTCAGAATGGGAGAAAATATTTGCAAATGAATCAACGGACAAAGGATTAATCTCCAAAATATATAAACAGCTCATTCAGCTCAATATCAAAGAAACAAACACCCCAATCCAAAAATGGGCAGAAGACCTAAATAGACATGTCTCCAAAGAAGACATACAGACGGCCACGAAGCACATGAAAAGATGCTCAACATCACTAATTAGTAGAGAAATGCAAATCAAAACTACAATGAGGTATCACCTCACTCCTGTTAGAATGGGCATCATCAGAAAATCTACAAACAACAAATGCTGGAGAGGGTGTGGAGAAAAGGGAACCCTCTTGCACTGTTGGTGGGAATGTAAATTGATACAGCCACTATGGAGAACAATATGGAGGTTCCTTAAAAAACTAAAAATAGAATTACCATATGACCCAGCAATCCCACTACTGGGCATATACCCAGAGAAAACCGTAATTCAAAAAGACACGTGCACCCGAATGTTCATTGCAGCACTATTTACAATAGCCAGGTCATGGAAGCAACCTAAATGCCCATCAACAGACGAATGGATAAAGAAGATGTGGTACATATATACGATGGAATATTATTCAGCCATAAAAAGGAACGAAATTGAGTCATTTGTTGAGAAGTGGATGGATCTAGAGACTGTCATACAGAGTGAAGTAAGTCAGAAAGAGAAAAACAAATATCGTATGTTAATGCATGTATGTGGAACGTAGAAAAATGGTACAGATGAGCCAGTTTGCAGGGCAGAAGTTGAGACACAGATGTAGAGAATGGACATATGGACACCAAGGGGGGAAAACTGCGATGAGGTGGGGATGGTGATGTGCTGAATTGGGCGATTGGGATTGACATGTATACACTGATGTGTATAAAACTGATGCCTAATAAGAACCTGCAGTATAAAAAAACAAACAAAACAACTAATACTAAACTTTCATTGGGTTATTTGTATGGAAATATGTTAATATAAATGTTTCAGACATTACATGAAATTTCTAAAAATCTTATATTTGTATTTGTATGGAAATATGTATGGAAATATGTTAATATAAATGTTTCAGACATTACATGAAATTTCTAAAAATCTTGTATTTGTATGGAAATATGTATGGAAATATGTTAATATAAATGTTTCAGACATTACAAGAAATTTCTAAAAATCTTGTATTTGTATGGAAATATGTATGGAAATATGTTAATATAAATGTTTCAGACATTACATGAAATTTCTAAAAATCTTATATTTGTATTTGTATGGAAATATGTATGGAAATATGTTAATATAAATGTTTCAGACATTACATGAAATTTCTAAAAATCTTATATTTGTATTTGTATGGAAATATGTATGGAAATATGTTAATATAAATGTTTCAGACATTACATGAAATTTCTAAAAATCTTATATTTGTATTTGTATGGAAATATGTATGGAAATATGTTAATATAAATGTTTCAGACATTACAGGAAACGTCTAAAAATCTTATATGTTCTGGTATAATGTTATAAGTAATAATCCTAGTTATTACTTTAAAATGTATATCTCAGAAATAACTAATTTTCTTGTCAACTGCATTATTATGAACTTTCATCAAATCTTTAACCATGGTCATTTTTAAGTCTTTTGTCATTTACAGACAGTTCTGGGTGTACTCTGATGATTTTGCAAATATGTTCCTATAAAAGAGTTTCATCTTCAAGAAATTCATGGAAAAGACTCTGACAAGTACAGGTTTCTGGTAACTGACTGTACTGCTGAACTGAATGAATAAGCATTTTCAGAACTCTAATGAAAAACGGATGAACTCATAAAACTGCTAACAAAAGATCAAGATGAAAAAAAAAAAGAAATTAATTACATGGGACTGAGTGAACTGATGAGGATGAGTATAATTTTTGTGACTTTCTGTCTGAATTTAAAAAAAAAAATCCCACAAGGACTCAGAGGAAAAGAATATACAAATCAATTTTCACTGCAAAGTAAAGGAGCTGTTACAGTGGAGGATTACTGGACTGAATGTCAATATTATGACATAGTATAAGTGTGTTTCATGTTTGGTAATTGCAATCATTGTTGCTTTTGTTGTGGTCATCCATGTAAAAAAAAAAAAAAAAAAAAAAAAAAAAGAGCTGGACCCGTTAACAGTGGGCCGAGGAAAACGGAGGGAAACTAATCAATTAACATATAGCTCATTGTACTTTGAAGGTAATTCTAAAATGCATTATAGCACTAAGAATAGTGGCCTTTATGGGTTTTCCTCGTTCAGAGGAGCCACCTTTGCAGGAAAAGGTGATTCAGAAGTCTTCCCCAAGAGCAGCTCGATGCGAGCCTGAAAGGCAAAGTTGTTAAGCGCGAAGCCCATGTATGAGGGGCCCACCCCCGAGGGGCTGCTGTGGGAGGTGAGTTCTGGAAAAGCAACGCCCCAAAGAGAAGCTCTCAGGAGCAGCAGGTATGGAAATCTGGGTTGGGAACCCGGGCCTGGAAATTACAAGGATATTTGCCTAGAGTTTATGAGAGAGAAGCTTAAATGGGAGAACCAGTACAAATTATGGGAATGGAACACATACTTAACAGAGTAAATAGGAAGAAATGGCACAGATATCCAGAATGTGGAAAGACACCTCGACGTAAACAAGGATTTCGGTCGGGAGCTCTTTCCTCCGTTCCCAGATCTGATGAACCAACCATGCTTTTCAGCCTCCCTTCAGAGAGAATTGAGGAATCGGTTCCAGGATGTACGCCTCAGTCCCTGTGTACAGGGGCTCAAACTCCAGAAACCCAGGACACCCAAGAATAAATCCCAAGGATTTGTTTTCCTTTTGGGCCTCTGAGCCATAATTCTACCCACTGGCAGAAATACTACTCCTGTTTTAAAGCTGTTAAAAACCTAGTCTTAAAATCACACAGTTGGCAGGTCACCAGGATCAAAACCTGGTCGTCTGGTATAGCCTTATAGAAGAATTTCAAATAAGCCGTGGGAGAATGCTCCAAGCTGAAAAACAACATTTTCATGCACGCACGCACACACACGAGTACACACACCCCTGCATGAGCATGCATGCACCGGACACCTGCCCACACAGCCTCAAGAACGGGCCTGGCTGGACATCAGAGATGGCGGGGGATGCGCCCTGGTTCCAATCTTTTCCCACGTCCCCCACTGATCCCCCTGCCCCGTGAAGTCTTTCCAAGGTGCCTCTTGGGCCCAGGGCCCCCTCCCTCTTCCTTCATAACTGAAATCCTTCCCCCAAATGTCCTTGCAGTCTGCATTTGAACTTTCCGTGACTTCGCCACACTCACTGCCCTCCTAACTGCTGCTCCCTGACCTGGGTGTAAATCTCTTCTGTTTCTGACTTGCTTGCTTCCTATTTCCAGCTACTGTTATTCCTAGTGTCAGAAGCCAACAACCCACTCTGTTACGAGTTAATCGTACCACCATGTGGATTGAAATAAGTTGTCTGTTGTTCCCCTTGCAGTGATCAGAACGATTCTTGGCACACAGTAGGCAATTAATCAGTACGTGCTGGTGGAGAATTGATTTGCGTTTATTTTACGTAGCCGTTTGACCCTAAAGAGCTAGCGTGACAAGGCACAGGATAAATATGGTATATCTGCTAATCCCAAACTCCCAATCCATCCCTCCCCTACCCACCCTTCAGAACTATATTCAATATCCTGTGATAAACCATAATGGAAAAAAATATGAAAAAGAATGTATATAGGGCTTCCCTGGTGGCGCAGTGGTTGAGAGTCTGCCTGCCAATGCAGGGGACACGGGTTCGAGCCCTGGTCTGGGAAGATCCCATATGCCGCGGAGCGACTAGGCCCGTGAGCCACAACTACTGAGCCTGCGCGTCTGGAGCCTGTGCTCCGCAACAGGAGAGGCCGCGATGGTGAAAGGCCCGCGCACCGCGATGAAGAGTGGCCCCCGCTTGCCGCAACTAGAGAAAGCCCTCGCACAGAAACGAAGACCCAACACAGCCATATATAAATAAATAAATTTTAAAAAATGTATATATGTATAACTGAATCACTTTGCTGTACAGCAGAAATTAATACAACATTGTAAATCAACTATACTTCAATAAAATAAAAGTTTAAAACATACGGTGTATCCACATCTGACCTGCTATATAAGCCGTCTTGATGGGACCCTGTTGGCTATTTGTTGCCATCATCAAGAGACCATTATTAATTCCATATCTGCATCGCTTGCATAAGAGTCCCTGCCCCCAGGAATCTGTGATTGGACAAAACCACCGTCATGTTATGAACGACAATGGGGGAAAAGCATAAATAGGTAAGTTGGAAAGCAGCTTCCCTGGAGGTTGGAGAAGCTGATATATCAGCAGCTCTTGTTTACAGAAAGCGACCGTCCCTGAGGGACCCCCAGTGTTCTCGAGCTTACCGAAAGCACCGAGCCCCTTAGCCCGACATCCAGCCCAGAGTGGGACGGGCAGAGGAGCTAGGAAGGCTGTGTACGAATTTCTGCTTCACTACTTACCGTCTGTGACCTGGGACAGGCACTGCCCTCCCCGAAACACACCCACAGCCCCCAAATGGTCACGTCACCACCAGCCTTTCAAGATCATCGTTCGGAGTAAACAAGGTAAAAAGACAACACCCAGCTTGACACCCAGCAGGGAAGGCAGGTACACGGCTTCCCTCCGATCTCCTCTTTTGAATAACCTACCTGCTACTCAAATGGCCCCGGTAGCAACACAGTAAGGAGGAAAACTAGCTTATGAGGCAACTCACATTTGCTCCACCCTCTGTCAGCACACAGGTCACACCGACCATCTCCTGACTGTGCTAACAGGACCAGCGGCTGGGCTGCCATGCGTGTGCACACGTGCACGGCGGGGGTGGGGTGGTAGGGGGGTGAAGGGGTCATGATGTCCCTTCCTTCTCAACACTTTCCCCCCAACGATGTGTCAGTCTTCAATAGAGGCTTCACATGGCCAGGAATGTCCAGGAATTTACTCTTTCTGGGAAATTCCTGAGGCATCCCAAGACAGTTAGGCCAAGGATGAATTCTCACAAGCTATGCATTCTCCATGGGGGTAGCATTATTTATTTATTTTTTTTAAAACAATCACACTTTAATTTTTATTTATTTATTTATTTATTTATTTATTTATTTTTGGCTGTGCTGGGTCTTTGGTTCGTGCGAGGGCTTTCTCCAGTTGCGGCAAGTGGGGGCCACTCTTCATCGCGGTGCGGGGACCGCTCTTCATCGCGGTGCGCGGGCCTTTCACTATCGCGGCCCCTCCCGTCGCGGGGCACAGGCTCCAGACGCGCAGGCTCAGCAGCCGTGGCTCATGGGCCCAGCCGCTCTGCGGCATGTGGGATCTTCCCAGACCAGGGCTCGAACCCGTGTCTCCTGCATTAGCAGGCAGATTCTCAACCACTGCGCCACCAGGGAAGCCCGGGTAGCATTATTTGACTCTGCTTTAAGGGCAAGGGCGAGGGCAGTCTGTTACTCTGGCCATGAACTTAATGTGAGATGACACTGGATCCAGGTCCAGAGGAAACAAGCCAGTTGTGCTATCGGATCAAAGGTTTTCAGGCAAGATTCCTGGTGGGGCTGAACAGGTGAGAATGTATACAGTTGTCTGTCTCAGAGGATTCCATCTCAGACCAGGAGTCTGTGTGATGGGAGGTACCCCGGTGATGGCGGGTCTGGGCAGAGAAGCTGGAAGATGACACAGAACCGCTCTACCGAGGAACGCTCCTCCCTCTCTTCTCAAAGGAGCTCATGTTCCTCTGGAAAACTCTTACTTTACCTTCAAGACTCAAGGAAAATGCCACCTTCTCCATGAAGCCCTCCTGCCTTGCCTGCTTCCAGCTACCGCACGTATGAGCAGGTACCACAGTGACACGCCTCCCCGGCTCCTACACAGACTGCTTCCTCCTGCATGATTGCTTCTCACGTGTCTCACGATTCCAAATACCGTATGTATGTGTCTGCTGCTTTTGTTAGTCTGTTTTCACTGTAAGACTCCAAGCTCCCTGATGGCAGGGGCTGTGCACCACTGTGTCCCCTGTTCCCAGCACTGTGCCTGCATCTGGGGGGCACTCATGACACTTTGTTAAATAAATGAATAGATGTGAGCTCCTCAGGGGTCCACTGTTCCTCCAGCACCCAGCACGGTGGCGGGCCCAAAGTTATCACACAGTAAAGGCTGAATAAATAACGGCTGGGTTTTTTTAATGATTAAGTTTTTTTCAAGTTTGCCATCAAGAATAGGATGTATAGGGGCTTCCCTGGTGGCGCAGTGGTTGAGAATCTGCCTGCCAATGCAGGGGACACGGGTTCGAGCCCTGGTCTGGGAAGATCCCACATGCCGCGGAGCAACTAGGCCCGTGAGCCACAATTACTGAGCCTGCGCGTCTGGAGCCTGTGCTCTGCAACAAGAGAGGCCGCGATAGTGAGAGGCCCGCGCACCGCGATGAAGAGTGGCCCCCACTTGCCGCGACTAGAGAAAGCCCTCGCACAGAAACGAAGACCCAACACAGCCATAAATAAATAAATAAAATTAAAAAAAAAAAAAAACAAAAAAAAACCAATTGTTTAAAAAAAAAAAAAAAAAAAAAGAATAGGATGTATAAATATGCTATCCTAGTTAGCAGAGAACTCGGACTGAATAGAAATCTGAAGATGAACAATTAAGAATTTACATAAAAATCCAAGATATATTCTAAGCCGAGACCTGTTTAGTCTATTACACTGATGGGCACCTTCGTTAGGGTCCTAGCAAGATGGCAGGGAAGGATGCTGAGGAAAAGAGCGGCCTGGAGAATCGAGGAGGGAGCCCTGCTGCCTGGGAGGGACCTTGGCTGTGCGATATCACCCGGGAAGGCTCAGGTGTTGAAAGCACTCTGCTTGTCACATCATCTCACTGTCATTCCCACGTCCCACGAGGCGGACGGGTCAGGAGCTCGAGAAGGAAACTGAGACAAGAAGCCAAGCAACTAAGGTCACGAAGTGAATCAGCAGTGGAGCCAGAGTCCGGATCGGGTTGGTGGACTCTGAGTCCAGGGCTCTTCCCACGACACCCACCAGCGGTCAGGGCAGCTCTCACTCGACCTCTGTGAGGCTGCTACTACCCGCAGCTTCTGCGGTTTCAGCGTGGAGCACCCCCTGGGCCCAGATTAGTGTCAGTGAGAACAGGTTCCTTGGGGCAGGGTTTAAAGGTTGACTTTAGAGTCAGGCAGATCCCACCACTGGGATCTCAAGTAGGTTCACTGAACCGCCCTGTGGCTCAGTTTCTTCATCTGTGAAATGGGATGACAGTAAAATGCACATCCTGTGCTTGCTGTGGGATTAAACAAGCAAGTGTTTACAAAGCCCTCGGCACAGGCGTTGCCTGGAGCGTCTTGTTATAGTGGTTAGAAGTGACTGGCTCAGATGTGGGCACAGGCTGCCGCCACACCCAGACTTCCTCTGCCCTCTCTCCTCCTGCCTCCCAATCAGAGGGCAGGGCTCTGCAGGGAGAGGTCCAGCCAGCAAGTGCAGCCTGCCCTTGGCATGCAAGCCTAGCTCTGTAAAACCCTCTAACCAGAAGCAGCCACTGGCTCTGCTGTCCCGAGGCGTTCTGTCCCCTCACAGGGGCTGGTTCTGTGCCAGGTCCACACCCTCTGCTCCAGGGTCTCTGTGAGCAGGTCCCATTCCCAAGGGTCCCCAGGCTCTAGCTCAGGGCCTTTCACAGGAGGGAGTCCAGGAGGGCTGAATGGGACAGATGCCTGCACTCCAGGTTTCCTGCTTGGGAGACACTGAGGACGGGGTTTGCTGGGGCAGGAGAAGACAGGGGTCTCCAGGACAGACCCTAACACTTGAGATGTGCGAGAATGTCACCAATGGAAACCGCCTCCCCCATAGATGCAATAACCCCAGGCATCTGGGGAGGAAAGGCCCATGGCTGATCACAGCTCAGCTCATCAAAAGCTGGTCCTGGAGATACTGGAGGGCCAATTAAGCCATTCACCCTGAGACCTCACTCCCCAGCTGTCTCCTGCAGAGTGCGGGGGACCTGAGCCTGCAGGGAAAGCGTCTGTTTGATCCCGGTTGGCCCCAATCAAACATCATTTACAAGTTAGGTTCTGAGCTGTCCCCAGAGTGAAGGCTTGGGCTAAGCCCTCCCTCCGTGGATGAGAGCCAGGGCAGTTAACGTTTACATTTGAACTCTGGCAATTCTCGGTCTGACCTCCAGTTTATGACATCCCCTCTCTCTCTGCCTACTAACTACAATCCCCCTGAAAGTTTTGGGCTTTCGTGAAAAGGAAACCACAGGCCCAACCCAGCCATACCCCAGCAGGCAGCTGGCAGGCTGAGTAGGTGTAACTCGACCTGCTCTGTCCTCAGGCTAGGGCACACCTGGCACACCTGCCCAGAAGTCGGATTCTGGTAAGAAGCTAGGTGAGTGAGTACCCAACGGCTGTGGATTCAGGACCGGATGCTGAGCTCACTGTACACAGCCTGGGTCTCCTGGGGTGGGGTGGGGTGTAGCAGAGGAAGGGAGCAGGGAGGATTCCATGTCAAGGCGTGATGGGGTCACCTAGCAAGGGCTGGTGGAGGAAGAAAGGCGTGGTGCGTTCAGGGAAGGGCGCCGGGATCAACTAAGAGATTTTCACCTCTTCTGCCGTGGGGCTGGGGGGCGCTGGGGGGAGAACTTAATAGTAGAACCAGTGCAACTATAACGGTCCTCAGACACACCCCGTGTGGATCCGGAGTGGGTTCTGAGCTGGGGTGGCAGTGGTGGAAGTGGGGGGTAGGAGAGGTTAGGAAGGCACCCTCCCCTCTGCCTTCTCCAGGGCCAGGGACTCAGGACTCCGCCCGGGATCCCACCAGAAACAGGAATTCCCACAGGTCCCTGAATAGACCTCTGTTCTCTAGAATATTCTCTGTTCATGAATTGGTTCCTCTTACAACACCCCCAGCCCCACCAGTCAGCTTAGCAAAGTGACTCCAAGGGTCCCAAGTTGGAGGCCAGCAGGACAGGCTTCCGAGGGGCTCCAGGTGCTGGGGATGCCCCCCCCTTCACCAGGCCTTACCCACTGGTCTGCTCTGACCCTGAGCCTGCGTGGGCAGAACTGCAATGGGTTCCCTCCGAGGAACCTCGGGGGAGGGGGAGCAAACGGTGCGAGTCAGGGGTCTAGGGGCTGGGGGGTGGAGCGGTCACGGCAAGGGGCATCCGGCCTCCCATTCAACTCCCCAGTCCCCAGCTTCCTCAGCCCCACAGGTCAGAAGGGAGGCTGAGGGGAGGGAGGGTGCACACTGGGGTGGGAAGCTCCCAGAAACGCCAGACAGCAGCAGCCCTCTTCCTCAGGTGGCTGGAATTCCCTAATCCTCTCCTGGAAGCGTGGTTCCGAAGTCGGCTGGCGGGGTCCCAGGGCTGGCCACGGTCATAGTCACTGCCCCTTAGTGGGGAGCCTGAGTGCCTGACCCTCACCTTACAGGGCCGCTGTCTGTTCCCCCATCAGCCGGCTCTCATCCCCTCCCAGAGTAGGGTCCCGGGCTTCACTCTTCTCTGAGGGATCCAGTCGGCTGCGGCGTCATAAATTCAGCCCGGCGCCCACTCAGGTCTCAGCCTACACCTCCACCACCTCCCTTCACCCCAAAAGACCCCCAGA
>NW_026646178.1:0-1000 GCF_949987535.1 Balaenoptera acutorostrata
AAAGGTGGCATGACCTTGGGGGAGGGCGGGTCCTTGAGAGACTCAGCTGGGAGCTGTCAGCCTGCAGCCAGCACCCCCAGCATCTTGGGGAATGAGACCTTCAGTCCAGGGCCAGGAGGGTGGTTTTGGAGACATGCATATAATTTTCTTTTATGCTATGGATAATTTTTATTTCTTTTATTAACCATTCGCTTAGCTCCATCTATATAATTTTGACAATCTTGAATAATTTTTCTTTCCGAGTTGTTGGGAAGATACAATCCAGTGGCCCACTGTCCTCTCTCCAATGGGTGTACAATGACACTTAAATAGATGCTACTTATGTACAAATATATTCACTTCAGTGTTATTTACATTAGTGGAAAAATTGAAAATGAGCAGAATGCCCCCAAATATGGGAATGATAAAATTATATGCAGCTATTAAAATTGTGTTTTCAAAGAACGGGTACTAAGATGTTAACCTATGTATTTACATTGCACAGATTGTATGATTCTCATTTTCTAAAACATTTGTTATTTTAAATGTTACTCTAATTGCTAATGCATAAAAAATAGGAAAGAAAATAGATCGAAATAATGTCAGAGTTCGGCTCTGTAATTTATGGACATTTCAATGCCTTGTATTTCCCAAATTATCTAAGATCGTATATTACTTTATAATCATAAAAAACAAGTTGTTTATAAAATAAAGAAATAATTATGCTGAATTAGAATCCATTAATTTGCAAATATATATTTGATAGGAAAAGTGATCTCTGAGAGTGAAACAGTACTATATTGCGAGCAGATTTTCAATAATATTTTTGACATTTTTTTCAATCTTATTTTCAACACTATTTTCAAGGTGAATGAGAGAAAGAAGTAAATCTTGAGTGTTTCTCAGTCCTACTCTTAACTTGTCTGAGGATTTTCTTGGAAAAGTCCCCCAAATGTCTCCGTGTGTGTGTGTGTGTGTGTGTGTGTGTGTGTGTGTGTATTTAACTTCTGCTGTCTTCTGG
>NW_026646179.1:0-46616 GCF_949987535.1 Balaenoptera acutorostrata
GCATGGTACCCATCCCATGGGTCCCAAATCTCCAGGTTCAAGGGCATCTTCCTACGTCGAAAACAGGCATGAGAAACCCAGAAGATGGTACACCGTGGGATCGGGAAAGGTTTCTAAAACGCACCTCATTTCTCATCTCCTTTGCTCGGGTTCGCCATTCCAGCCGATTTACTAGCCATCTCCCTCCTTGGAGAATCAGCACCTTTAACCTCCTGTTCCGTACAGGTTGCAATTTGTCCTGAGGATGAACGGGAAGAGGGGGAACCAATGAGAGACTAGCTCTAGGGGTTGGGACAGGCACAGGTCACTCTATTTTCCCATCAGGAAGAAGAATTAAGCACAAGCTTAGCCTGCCGCCCAGAACCAGAAGAGGGCCTGAAGCAATCCTGCGCTTTTGCGGCCAGCTCCCAAAAAAGCGAGTTGAAAAATGGAGCTCAGGGGCACTGCAATTCACAAACCTGCAGAGTTTTAAATGATACCTCTCGTCCACAAATATATTAAGGGAAGGCAACGAAGAGGCTTTGAAAGCAAGGCAGAATTGCAGGAAACAGATTTCAGGAGGTAGATTCGAATCGCCTTGAAAGCACATGAAAAGCGGCAAAACGTGGACAATGATGCCCTTGGCCAAAAAGGGCGTATGCGTTTTTTCCTGAATATATTCAGGAAAAAACGCATACGCCCTTTTTGGCCAACCAAGCAACCTGGAAAGGCCAATCAGCGCTCCAAAGAAGTCTCGCTTCCCAGCGGGCAAAAGGGCCATGCGGAAAAAAGTGGCCAAACCAGAAATGCAGGACCGGCCATGGAGAAATGGGAGCCTTGCTACGCTGATGGGTGGGATGTAAATTGCCAACAGCCACTCTGGAGAAGTGTACGGTGTGTTCTGAAACATCTAAAAAACACAGCTTGGAGAGCATAGGGCACTTCCACTCATGGGCGTATAAATTGGGAAAACTAAAAATCAGCAAGACACAGGCACCCCAAAGTTTAGGGCTGCTCTGTTGACAAGAACCCCCACTTCATTACACCTTAAATATCCTAGGAAAGAGAAAAATGGATAAAGAAGTTGTGGTCCTCATGTACAATGGAATTTCACTCAGCCATGAAATCAACGTCATAAGGCTAGTAGCAGCACGATGAGTGGATTTAGGTACGACGATTCTAAGTGAAATAAGTCACACAGAAAAAGACACTTATCATAAGATATCACTTAGAGAGGGAATGTAAAAACCGCTACACTTGAACTGAATTACAAAACAGAACAGAGTCACACGTTTAGGAAACACACTATGGCTGCTGAACGGGAAAGGTGAGGTGGGGTGATGCATAAAACAAGGGTTTCAAATTTGCTCCGATACCGTTCCATAAACCCAATATGTAAGAGACAAGACCTATTCCTTTTTAAGTGAACTGGACTCAACACCCCCTATTCACCGCACAAGAATATATCTGACTAGTAAGAATCTTCAAACCTATGTATTGATATCTCTCTGTAAGTGAGTCAAGGGGGTGTAAAGCGGCATAAACACAGCCGTGAAAAGCAGCTAAACCCCATTATAAAAATAAATTACTTTTCAAAACCCGTGAAACAAAGACAGTGAAAGAGAGAGAAATTCTTACAAAATTCGTTCAGGGGCTGTGATGCAACCTGGATTGACCATATCTAGACCCACAGCTGATTGAGACATAAGGGTGGACACTCTTGGGGCTGAGAGGTTCGGTGAGGTTGGGTGAGCCAACGCAGACCCTTTCAAGTAGTACTGCATGGTACCCATCCCATGGGTCCCAAATCTCCAGGTTCAAGGGCATCTTCCTACGTCGAAAACAGGCATGAGAAACCCAGAAGATGGTACACCGTGTGATCGGGAAAGGTTTCTAAAACGCACCTCATTTCTCATCTCCTTTGCTCGGGTTCGCCATTCCAGCCGATTTACTAGCCATCTCCCTCCTTGGAGAATCAGCACCTTTAACCTCCTGTTCCGTACAGGTTGCAATTTGTCCTGAGGATGAACGGGAAGAGGGGGAACCAATGAGAGACTAGCTCTAGGTGTTGGGACAGGCACAGGTCACTCTATTTTCCCATCAGGAAGAAGAATTAAGCACAAGCTCAGCCTGCCCCCCAGAACCAGAAGAGGGCCTGAAGCAATCCTGCGCTTTTGCGGCCAGCTCCCAAAAAAGCGAGTTGAAAAATGGAGCTCAGGGGCACTGCAATTCACAAACCTGCAGAGTTTTAAATGATACCTCTCGTCCACAAATATATTAAGGGAAGGCAACGAAGAGGCTTTGAAAGCAAGGCAGAATTGCAGGAAACAGATTTCAGGAGGTAGATTCGAATCGCCTTGAAAGCACATGAAAAGCGGCAAAACGTGGACAATGATGCCCTTGGCCAAAAAGGGCGTATGCGTTTTTTCCTGAATATATTCAGGAAAAAACGCATACGCCCTTTTTGGCCAACCAAGCAACCTGGAAAGGCCAATCAGCGCTCCAAAGAAGTCTCGCTTCCCAGCGGGCAAAAGGGCCATGCGGAAAACAGTGTCCAAACCAGAAATGCAGGACCGGCCATGGAGAAATGGGAGCCTTGCTACGCTGATGGGTGGGATGTAAATTGCCAACAGCCACTCTGGAGAAGTGTACGGTGTGTTCTGAAATATCTAAAAAACACAGCTTGGAGAGCATAGGGCACTTCCACTCATGGGCGTATAAATTGGGAAAACTAAAAATCAGCAAGACACAGGCACCCCAAAGTTTAGGGCTGCTCTGTTGACAAGAACCCCCACTTCATTACACCTGAAATATCCTAGGAAAGAGAAAAATGGATAAAGAAGTTGTGGTCCTCATGTACAATGGAATATCACTCAGCCATGAAATCAACGTCATAAGGCTAGTAGCAGCACGATGAGTGGATTTAGGTACGACGATTCTAAGTGAAATAAGTCACACAGAAAAAGACACTTATCATAAGATATCACTTAGAGAGGGAATGTAAAAACCGCTACACTTGAACTGAATTACAAAACAGAACAGAGTCACACGTTTAGGAAACACACTATGGCTGCTGAACGGGAAAGGTGAGGTGGGGTGATGCATAAAACAAGGGTTTCAAATTAGCTCCGATACCGTTCCATAAACCCAATATGTAAGAGACAAGACCTATTCCTTTTTCAGTGAACTGGACTCAACACCCCCTATTCACCACACAAGAATATATCTGACTAGTAAGAATCTTCAAACCTATGTATTGATATCTCTCTGTAAGTGAGTCAATGGGGTGTAAAGCGGCATAAACACAGCCGTGAAAAGCAGCTAAACCCCATTATAAAAATAAATTACTTTTCAAAACCCGTGAAACAAAGACAGTGAAAGAGAGAGAAATTCTTACAAAATTCGTTCAGGGGCTGTGATGCAACCTGAATTGACCATATCTAGACCCACAGCTGATTGAGACATAAGGATGGACACTCTTGGGGCTGAGAGGTTCGGTGAGGTTGGGTGAGCCAACGCAGACCCTTTCAAGTAATACTGCATGGTACCCATCCCATGGGTCCCAAATCTCCAGGTTCAAGGGCATCTTCCTACGTTGAAAACAGGCATGAGAAACCCAGAAGATGGTACACCGTGTGATCGGGAAAGGTTTCTAAAACGCACCTCATTTCTCATCTCCTTTGCTCGGGTTCGCCATTCCAGCCGATTTACTAGCCATCTCCCTCCTTGGAGAATCAGCACCTTTAACCTCCTGTTCCGTACAGGTTGCAATTTGTCCTGAGGATGAACGGGAAGAGGGGGAACCAATGAGAGACTAGCTCTAGGTGTTGGGACAGGCACAGGTCACTCTATTTTCCCATCAGGAAGAAGAATTAAGCACAAGCTCAGCCTGCCCCCCAGAACCAGAAGAGGGCCTGAAGCAATCCTGCGCTTTTGCGGCCAGCTCCCAAAAAAGCGAGTTGAAAAATGGAGCTCAGGGGCACTGCAATTCACAAACCTGCAGAGTTTTAAATGATACCTCTCGTCCACAAATATATTAAGGGAAGGCAACGAAGAGGCTTTGAAAGCAAGGCAGAATTGCAGGAAACAGATTTCAGGAGGTAGATTCGACTCGCCTTGAAAGCACATGAAAAGCGGCAAAACGTGGACAATGATGCCCTTGGCCAAAAAGGGCGTATGCGTTTTTTCCTGAATATATTCAGGAAAAAACGCATACGCCCTTTTTGGCCAACCAAGCAACCTGGAAAGGCCAATCAGCGCTCCAAAGAAGTCTCGCTTCCCAGCGGGCAAAAGGGCCATGCGGAAAAAAGTGTCCAAACCAGAAATGCAGGACCGGCCATGGAGAAATGGGAGCCTTGCTACGCTGATGGGTGGGATGTAAATTGCCAACAGCCACTCTGGAGAAGTGTACGGTGTGTTCTGAAACATCTAAAAAACACAGCTTGGAGAGCATAGGGCACTTCCACTCATGGGCGTATAAATTGGGAAAACTAAAAATCAGCAAGACACAGGCACCCCAAAGTTTAGGCCTGCTCTGTTGACAAGAACCCCCACTTCATTACACCTTAAATATCCTAGGAAAGAGAAAAATGGATAAAGAAGTTGTGGTCCTCATGTACAATGGAATATCACTCAGCCATGAAATCAACGTCATAAGGCTAGTAGCAGCACGATGAGTGGATTTAGGTACGACGATTCTAAGTGAAATAAGTCACACAGAAAAAGACACTTATCATAAGATATCACTTAGAGAGGGAATGTAAAAACCGCTACACTTGAACTGAATTACAAAACAGAACAGAGTCACACGTTTAGGAAACACACTATGGCTGCTGAACGGGAAAGGTGAGGTGGGGTGATGCATAAAACAAGGGTTTCAAATTTGCTCCGATACCGTTCCATAAACCCAATATGTAAGAGACAAGACCTATTCCTTTTTCAGTGAACTGGACTCAACACCCCCTATTCACCGCACAAGAATATATCTGACTAGTAAGAATCTTCAAACCTATGTATTGATATCTCTCTGTAAGTGAGTCAATGGGGTGTAAAGCGGCATAAACACAGCCGTGAAAAGCAGCTAAACCCCATTATAAAAATAAATTACTTTTCAAAACCCGTGAAACAAAGACAGTAAAAGAGAGAGAAATTCTTACAAAATTCGTCCAGGGGCTGTGATGCAACCTGGATTGACCATATCTAGACCCACAGCTGATTGAGACATAAGGCTGGACACTCTTGGGGCTGAGAGGTTCGGTGAAGTTGTGTGAGCCAACACAGACCCTTTCAAGTAATACTGCATGGTACCCATCCCATGGGTCCCAAATCTCCAGGTTCAAGGGCATCTTCCTACGTCGAAAACAGGCATGAGAAACCCAGAAGATGGTACACCGTGTGATCGGGAAAGGTTTCTAAAACGCACCTCATTTCTCATCTCCTTTGCTCGGGTTCGCCATTCCAGCCGATTTACTAGCCATCTCCCTCCTTGGAGAATCAGCACCTTTAACCTCCTGTTCCGTACAGGTTGCAATTTGTCCTGAGGATGAACGGGAAGAGGGGGAACCAATGAGAGACTAGCTCTAGGTGTTGGGACAGGCACAGGTCACTCTATTTTCCCATCAGGAAGAAGAATTAAGCACAAGCTCAGCCTGCCCCCCAGAACCAGAAGAGGGCCTGAAGCAATCCTGCGCTTTTGTGGCCAGCTCCCAAAAAAGCGAGTTGAAAAATGGAGCTCAGGGGCACTGCAATTCACAAACCTGCAGAGTTTTAAATGATACCTCTCGTCCACAAATATATTAAGGGAAGGCAACGAAGAGGCTTTGAAAGCAAGGCAGAATTGCAGGAAACAGATTTCAGGAGGTAGATTCGAATCGCCTTGAAAGCACATGAAAAGCGGCCAAACGTGGACAATGATGCCCTTGGCCAAAAAGGGCGTATGCGTTTTTTCCTGAATATATTCAGGAAAAAACGCATACGCCCTTTTTGGCCAACCAAGCAACCTGGATAGGCAAATCAGCGCTCCAAAGAAGTCTCGCTTCCCAGCGGGCAAAAGGGCCATGCGGAAAAAAGTGTCCAAACCAGAAATGTAGGACCGGCCATGGAGAAATGGGAGCCTTGCTACGCTGATGGGTGGGATGTAAATTGCCAACAGCCACTCTGGAGAAGTGTACGGTGTGTTCTGAAACATCTAAAAAACACAGCTTGGAGAGCATAGGGCACTTCCACTCATGGCCGTATAAATTGGGAAAACTAAAAAGCAGCAAGACACAAGCACCCCAAAGTTTAGGGCTGCTCTGTTGACAAGAACCCCCACTTCATTACACCTTCAATATCCTAGGAGAGAGAAAAATGGATAAAGAAGTTGTGGTCCTCATGTACAATGGAATATCACTCAGCCATGAAATCAACTACATAAGGCTAGAACCAGCACGATGAGAGGATTTAGGTACGACGATTCTAAGTGAAATAAGTCACACAGAAAAAGACACTTATCATAAGATATCACTTATAGAGGGAATGTAAAAACCGCTAAACTTGAACTGAATTGCAAAACAGAACAGAGTCACACGTTTAGAAAACACACTATGGCTGCTGAACGGGAAAGGTGAGGTGGGGTGATGCATAAAATAAGGGTTTCAAATGAGCTCAGATACCGTTCCATAAACCCAATATGTAACAGACAAGAACTATTCCTTTTTCAGTGAACTGGACTCAACACCCCCTATTCACCGCACAAGAATATATCTGACTAGTAAGAATCTTCAAACCTATGTATTGATATCTCTCTGTAAGTGAGTCAAGGGGGTGTAAAGCGGCATAAACACAGCCGTGAAAAGCAGCTAAACCCCATTATAAAAATAAATTACTTTTCAAAACCCGTGAAACAAAGACAGTGAAAGAGAGAGAAATTCTTACAAAATTCGTTCAGGGGCTGTGATGCAACCTGGATTGACCATATCTAGACCCACAGCTGATTGAGACATAAGGGTGGACACTCTTGGGGCTGAGAGGTTCGGTGAGGTTGGGTGAGCCAACGCAGACCCTTTCAAGTAATACTGCATGGTACCCATCCCATGGGTCCCAAATCTCCAGGTTCAAGGGCATCTTCCTACGTCGAAAACAGGCATGAGAAACCCAGAAGATGGTACACCGTGTGATCGGGAAAGGTTTCTAAAACGCACCTCATTTCTCATCTCCTTTGCTCGGGTTCGCCATTCCAGCCGATTTACTAGCCATCTCCCTCCTTGGAGAATCAGCACCTTTAACCTCCTGTTCCGTACAGGTTGCAATTTGTCCTGAGGATGAACGGGAAGAGGGGGAACCAATGAGAGACTAGCTCTAGGTGTTGGGACAGGCACAGGTCACTCTATTTTCCCATCAGGAAGAAGAATTAAGCACAAGCTCAGCCTGCCCCCCAGAACCAGAAGAGGGCCTGAAGCAATCCTGCGCTTTTGCGGCCAGCTCCCAAAAAAGCGAGTGGAAAAATGGAGCTCAGGGGCACTGCAATTCACACACCTGCAGAGTTTTAAATGATACCTCTCGTCCACAAATATATTAAGGGAAGGCAACGAAGAGGCTTTGAAAGCAAGGCAGAATTGCAGGAAACAGATTTCAGGAGGTAGATTCGAATCGCCTTGAAAGCACATGAAAAGCGGCAAAACGTGGACAATGATGCCCTTGGCCAAAAAGGGCGTATGCGTTTTTTCCTGAATATATTCAGGAAAAAACGCATACGCCCTTTTTGGCCAACCAAGCAACCTGGAAAGGCCAATCAGCGCTCCAAAGAAGTCTCGCTTCCCAGCGGGCAAAAGGGCCATGCGGAAAAAAGTGTCCAAACCAGAAATGCAGGACCGGCCATGGAGAAATGGGAGCCTTGCTACGCTGATGGGTGGGATGTAAATTGCCAACAGCCACTCCGGAGAAGTGTACGGTGTGTTCTGAAACATCTAAAAAACACAGCTTGGAGAGCATAGGGCACTTCCACTCATGGGCGTATAAATTGGGAAAACTAAAAATCAGCAAGACACAGGCACCCCAAAGTTTAGGGCTGCTCTGTGGACAAGAACCCCCACTTCATTACACCTTAAATATCCTAGGAAAGAGAAAAATGGATAAAGAAGTTGTGGTCCTCATGTACAATGGAATATCACTCAGCCATGAAATCAACGTCATAAGGCTAGTAGCAGCACGATGAGTGGATTTAGGTACGACGATTCTAAGTGAAATAAGTCACACAGAAAAAGACACTTATCATAAGATATCACTTCTAGAGGGAATGTAAAAACCGCTACACTTGAACTGAATTACAAAACAGAACAGAGTCACACGTTTAGGAAACACACTATGGCTGCTGAACGGGAAAGGTGAGGTGGGGTGATGCATAAAACAAGGGTTTCAAATTTGCTCCGATACCGTTCCATAAACCCAATATGTAAGAGACAAGACCTATTCCTTTTTCAGTGAACTGGACTCAACACCCCCTATTCACCGCACAAGAATATATCTGACTAGTAACAATCTTCAAACCTATGTATTGATATCTCTCTGTAAGTGAGTCAAGGGGGTGTAAAGCGGCATAAACACAGCCGTGAAAAGCAGCTAAACCCCATTATAAAAATAAATTACTTTTCAAAACCCGTGAAACAAAGACAGTGAAAGAGAGAGAAATTCTTACAAAATTCGTTCAGGGGCTGTGATGCAACCTGGATTGACCATATCTAGACCCACAGCTGATTGAGACATAAGGGTGGACACTCTTGGGGCTGAGAGGTTCGGTGAGGTTGGGTGAGCCAACGCAGACCCTTTCAAGTAGTACTGCATGGTACCCATCCCATGGGTCCCAAATCTCCAGGTTCAAGGGCATCTTCCTACGTCGAAAACAGGCATGAGAAACCCAGAAGATGGTACACCGTGTGATCGGGAAAGGTTTCTAAAACGCACCTCATTTCTCATCTCCTTTGATCGGGTTCGCCATTCCAGCCGATTTACTAGCCATCTCCCTCCTTGGAGAATCAGCACCTTTAACCTCCTGTTCCGTACAGGTTGCAATTTGTCCTGAGGATGAACGGGAAGAGGGGGAACCAATGAGAGACTAGCTCTAGGTGTTGGGACAGGCACAGGTCACTCTATTTTCCCATCAGGAAGAAGAATTAAGCACAAGCTCAGCCTGCCCCCCAGAACCAGAAGAGGGCCTGAAGCAATCCTGCGCTTTTGTGGCCAGCTCCCAAAAAAGCGAGTTGAAAAATGGAGCTCAGGGGCACTGCAATTCACAAACCTGCAGAGTTTTAAATGATACCTCTCGTCCACAAATATATTAAGGGAAGGCAACGAAGAGGCTTTGAAAGCAAGGCAGAATTGCAGGAAACAGATTTCAGGAGGTAGATTCGAATCGCCTTGAAAGCACATGAAAAGCGGCCAAACGTGGACAATGATGCCCTTGGCCAAAAAGGGCGTATGCGTTTTTTCCTGAATATATTCAGGAAAAAACGCATACGCCCTTTTTGGCCAACCAAGCAACCTGGATAGGCAAATCAGCGCTCCAAAGAAGTCTCGCTTCCCAGCGGGCAAAAGGGCCATGCGGAAAAAAGTGTCCAAACCAGAAATGTAGGACCGGCCATGGAGAAATGGGAGCCTTGCTACGCTGATGGGTGGGATGTAAATTGCCAACAGCCACTCTGGAGAAGTGTACGGTGTGTTCTGAAACATCTAAAAAACACAGCTTGGAGAGCATAGGGCACTTCCACTCATGGCCGTATAAATTGGGAAAACTAAAAAGCAGCAAGACACAAGCACCCCAAAGTTTAGGGCTGCTCTGTTGACAAGAACCCCCACTTCATTACACCTTCAATATCCTAGGAGAGAGAAAAATGGATAAAGAAGTTGTGGTCCTCATGTACAATGGAATATCACTCAGCCATGAAATCAACTACATAAGGCTAGAACCAGCACGATGAGAGGATTTAGGTACGACGATTCTAAGTGAAATAAGTCACACAGAAAAAGACACTTATCATAAGATATCACTTATAGAGGGAATGTAAAAACCGCTAAACTTGAACTGAATTGCAAAACAGAACAGAGTCACACGTTTAGAAAACACACTATGGCTGCTGAACGGGAAAGGTGAGGTGGGGTGATGCATAAAATAAGGGTTTCAAATGAGCTCAGATACCGTTCCATAAACCCAATATGTAACAGACAAGAACTATTCCTTTTTCAGTGAACTGGACTCAACACCCCCTATTCACCGCACAAGAATATATCTGACTAGTAAGAATCTTCAAACCTATGTATTGATATCTCTCTGTAAGTGAGTCAAGGGGGTGTAAAGCGGCATAAACACAGCCGTGAAAAGCAGCTAAACCCCATTATAAAAATAAATTACTTTTCAAAACCCGTGAAACAAAGACAGTGAAAGAGAGAGAAATTCTTACAAAATTCGTTCAGGGGCTGTGATGCAACCTGGATTGACCATATCTAGACCCACAGCTGATTGAGACATAAGGGTGGACACTCTTGGGGCTGAGAGGTTCGGTGAGGTTGGGTGAGCCAACGCAGACCCTTTCAAGTAATACTGCATGGTACCCATCCCATGGGTCCCAAATCTCCAGGTTCAAGGGCATCTTCCTACGTCGAAAACAGGCATGAGAAACCCAGAAGATGGTACACCGTGTGATCGGGAAAGGTTTCTAAAACGCACCTCATTTCTCATCTCCTTTGCTCGGGTTCGCCATTCCAGCCGATTTACTAGCCATCTCCCTCCTTGGAGAATCAGCACCTTTAACCTCCTGTTCCGTACAGGTTGCAATTTGTCCTGAGGATGAACGGGAAGAGGGGGAACCAATGAGAGACTAGCTCTAGGTGTTGGGACAGGCACAGGTCACTCTATTTTCCCATCAGGAAGAAGAATTAAGCACAAGCTCAGCCTGCCCCCCAGAACCAGAAGAGGGCCTGAAGCAATCCTGCGCTTTTGCGGCCAGCTCCCAAAAAAGCGAGTGGAAAAATGGAGCTCAGGGGCACTGCAATTCACACACCTGCAGAGTTTTAAATGATACCTCTCGTCCACAAATATATTAAGGGAAGGCAACGAAGAGGCTTTGAAAGCAAGGCAGAATTGCAGGAAACAGATTTCAGGAGGTAGATTCGAATCGCCTTGAAAGCACATGAAAAGCGGCAAAACGTGGACAATGATGCCCTTGGCCAAAAAGGGCGTATGCGTTTTTTCCTGAATATATTCAGGAAAAAACGCATACGCCCTTTTTGGCCAACCAAGCAACCTGGAAAGGCCAATCAGCGCTCCAAAGAAGTCTCGCTTCCCAGCGGGCAAAAGGGCCATGCGGAAAAAAGTGTCCAAACCAGAAATGCAGGACCGGCCATGGAGAAATGGGAGCCTTGCTACGCTGATGGGTGGGATGTAAATTGCCAACAGCCACTCCGGAGAAGTGTACGGTGTGTTCTGAAACATCTAAAAAACACAGCTTGGAGAGCATAGGGCACTTCCACTCATGGGCGTATAAATTGGGAAAACTAAAAATCAGCAAGACACAGGCACCCCAAAGTTTAGGGCTGCTCTGTGGACAAGAACCCCCACTTCATTACACCTTAAATATCCTAGGAAAGAGAAAAATGGATAAAGAAGTTGTGGTCCTCATGTACAATGGAATATCACTCAGCCATGAAATCAACGTCATAAGGCTAGTAGCAGCACGATGAGTGGATTTAGGTACGACGATTCTAAGTGAAATAAGTCACACAGAAAAAGACACTTATCATAAGATATCACTTAGAGAGGGAATGTAAAAACCGCTACACTTGAACTGAATTACAAAACAGAACAGAGTCACACGTTTAGGAAACACACTATGGCTGCTGAACGGGAAAGGTGAGGTGGGGTGATGCATAAAACAAGGGTTTCAAATTTGCTCCGATACCGTTCCATAAACCCAATATGTAAGAGACAAGACCTATTCCTTTTTCAGTGAACTGGACTCAACACCCCCTATTCACCGCACAAGAATATATCTGACTAGTAACAATCTTCAAACCTATGTATTGATATCTCTCTGTAAGTGAGTCAAGGGGGTGTAAAGCGGCATAAACACAGCCGTGAAAAGCAGCTAAACCCCATTATAAAAATAAATTACTTTTCAAAACCCGTGAAACAAAGACAGTGAAAGAGAGAGAAATTCTTACAAAATTCGTTCAGGGGCTGTGATGCAACCTGGATTGACCATATCTAGACCCACAGCTGATTGAGACATAAGGGTGGACACTCTTGGGGCTGAGAGGTTCGGTGAGGTTGGGTGAGCCAACGCAGACCCTTTCAAGTAGTACTGCATGGTACCCATCCCATGGGTCCCAAATCTCCAGGTTCAAGGGCATCTTCCTACGTCGAAAACAGGCATGAGAAACCCAGAAGATGGTACACCGTGTGATCGGGAAAGGTTTCTAAAACGCACCTCATTTCTCATCTCCTTTGCTCGGGTTCGCCATTCCAGCCGATTTACTAGCCATCTCCCTCCTTGGAGAATCAGCACCTTTAACCTCCTGTTCCGTACAGGTTGCAATTTGTCCTGAGGATGAACGGGAAGAGGGGTAACCAATGAGAGACTAGCTCTAGGGGTTGGGACAGGCACAGGTCACTCTATTTTCCCATCAGGAAGAAGAATTAAGCACAAGCTCAGCCTGCCCCCCAGAACCAGAAGAGGGCCTGAAGCAATCCTGCGCTTTTGCGGCCAGCTCCCAAAAAAGCGAGTTGAAAAATGGAGCTCAGGGGCTTCCCTGGTGGCGCAGTGGTTGAGAATCTGCCTGCTAATGCAGGGGACACGGGTTCGAGCCCTGGCCTGGGAAGATCCCATATGCCGCAGAGCGGCTGGGCCCGTGAGCCACAACTGCTGAGCCTGCGCGTCTGGAGCCTGTGCTCCGCAAGGAGAGAGGCCCGCGCATCGCGATGAAGAGTGGCCCCCGCTTGCCACAACTGGAGAAAGCCCTCGCACAGAAACGAAGACCCAACACAGCCAAAATCAATCAATCAATCAATCAATCAAACATACGCATCTGATTCAAGATCCTCATTAAAAAAAAAAAAAAAAAAAAAAAAAAAAAAAAAAAAATGGAGCTCAGGGGCACTGCAATTCACAAACCTGCAGAGTTTTAAATGATACCTCTCGTCCACAAATATATTAAGGGAAGGCAACGAAGAGGCTTTGAAAGCAAGGCAGAATTGCAGGAAACAGATTTCAGGAGGTAGATTCGAATCGCCTTGAAAGCACATGAAAAGCGGCAAAACGTGGACAATGATGCCCTTGGCCAAAAAGGGCGTATGCGTTTTTTACTGAATATATTCAGGAAAAAACGCATACGCCCTTTTTGGCCAACCAAGCAACCTGGAAAGGCCAATCAGCGCTCCAAAGAAGTCTCGCTTCCCAGCGGGCAAAAGGGCCATGCGGAAAACAGTGTCCAAACCAGAAATGCAGGACCGGCCATGGAGAAATGGGAGCCTTGCTACGCTGATGGGTGGGATGTAAATTGCCAACAGCCACTCTGGAGAAGTGTACGGTGTGTTCTGAAACATCTAAAAAACACAGCTTGGAGAGCATAGGGCACTTCCACTCATGGGCGTATAAATTGGGAAAACTAAAAATCAGCAAGACACAGGCACCCCAAAGTTTAGGCCTGCTGTGTTGACAAGAACCCCCACTTCATTACACCTTAAATATCCTAGGAAAGAGAAAAATGGATAAAGAAGTTGTGGTCCTCATGTACAATGGAATATCACTCAGCCATGAAATCAACGTCATAAGGCTAGTAGCAGCACGATGAGTGGATTTAGGTACGACGATTCTAAGTGAAATAAGTCACACAGAAAAAGACACTTATCATAAGATATCACTTAGAGAGGGAATGTAAAAACCGCTACACTTGAACTGAATTACAAAACAGAACAGAGTCACACGTTTAGGAAACACACTATGGCTGCTGAACGGGAAAGGTGAGGTGGGGTGATGCATAAAACAAGGGTTTCAAATTAGCTCCGATACCGTTCCATAAACCCAATATGTAAGAGACAAGACCTATTCCTTTTTCAGTGAACTGGACTCAACACCCCCTATTCACCACACAAGAATATATCTGACTAGTAAGAATCTTCAAACCTATGTATTGATATCTCTCTGTAAGTGAGTCAAGGGGGTGTAAAGCGGCATAAACACAGCCGTGAAAAGCAGCTAAACCCCATTATAAAAATAAATTACTTTTCAAAACCCGTGAAACAAAGACAGTGAAAGAGAGAGAAATTCTTACAAAATTCGTCCAGGGGCTGTGATGCAACCTGGATTGACCATATCTAGACCCACAGCTGATTGAGACATAAGGCTGGACACTCTTGGGGCTGAGAGTTTCGGTGAGGTTGTGTGAGCCAACGCAGACCCTTTCAAGTAATACTGCATGGTACCCATCCCATGGGTCCCAAATCTCCAGGTTCAAGGGCATCTTCCTACGTCGAAAACAGGCATGAGAAACCCAGAAGATGGTACACCGTGTGATCGGGAAAGGTTTCTAAAACGCACCTCATTTCTCATCTCCTTTGCTCGGGTTCGCCATTCCAGCCGATTTACTAGCCATCTCCCTCCTTGGAGAATCAGCACCTTTAACCTCCTGTTCCGTACAGGTTGCAATTTGTCCTGAGGATGAACGGGAAGAGGGGGAACCAATGAGAGACTAGCTCTAGGTGTTGGGACAGGCACAGGTCACTCTATTTTCCCATCAGGAAGAAGAATTAAGCACAAGCTCAGCCTGCCCCCCAGAACCAGAAGAGGGCCTGAAGCAATCCTGCGCTTTTGCGGCCAGCTCCCAAAAAAGCGAGTTGAAAAATGGAGCTCAGGGGCACTGCAATTCACAAACCTGCAGAGTTTTAAATGATACCTCTCGTCCACAAATATATTAAGGGAAGGCAACGAAGAGGCTTTGAAAGCAAGGCAGAATTGCAGGAAACAGATTTCAGGAGGTAGATTCGAATCGCCTTGAAAGCACATGAAAAGCGGCAAAACGTGGACAATGATGCCCTTGGCCAAAAAGGGCGTATGCGTTTTTTCCTGAATATATTCAGGAAAAAACGCATACGCCCTTTTTGGCCAACCAAGCAACCTGGAAAGGCCAATCAGCGCTCCAAAGAAGTCTCGCTTCCCAGCGGGCAAAAGGGCCATGCGGAAAAAAGTGGCCAAACCAGAAATGCAGGACCGGCCATGGAGAAATGGGAGCCTTGCTACGCTGATGGGTGGGATGTAAATTGCCAACAGCCACTCTGGAGAAGTGTACGGTGTGTTCTGAAACATCTAAAAAACACAGCTTGGAGAGCATAGGGCACTTCCACTCATGGGCGTATAAATTGGGAAAACTAAAAATCAGCAAGACACAGGCACCCCAAAGTTTAGGGCTGCTCTGTTGACAAGAACCCCCACTTCATTACACCTTAAATATCCTAGGAAAGAGAAAAATGGATAAAGAAGTTGTGGTCCTCATGTACAATGGAATATCACTCAGCCATGAAATCAACGTCATAAGGCTAGTAGCAGCACGATGAGTGGATTTAGGTACGACGATTCTAAGTGAAATAAGTCACACAGAAAAAGACACTTATCATAAGATATCACTTAGAGAGGGAATGTAAAAACCGCTACACTTGAACTGAATTACAAAACAGAACAGAGTCACACGTTTAGGAAACACACTATGGCTGCTGAACGGGAAAGGTGAGGTGGGGTGATGCATAAAACAAGGGTTTCAAATTTGCTCCGATACCGTTCCATAAACCCAATATGTAAGAGACAAGACCTATTCCTTTTTCAGTGAACTGGACTCAACACCCCCTATTCACCGCACAAGAATATATCTGACTAGTAAGAATCTTCAAACCTATGTATTGATATCTCTCTGTAAGTGAGTCAAGGGGGTGTAAAGCGGCATAAACACAGCCGTGAAAAGCAGCTAAACCCCATTATAAAAATAAATTACTTTTCAAAACCCGTGAAACAAAGACAGTGAAAGAGAGAGAAATTCTTACAAAATTCGTTCAGGGGCTGTGATGCAACCTGGATTGACCATATCTAGACCCACAGCTGATTGAGACATAAGGGTGGACACTCTTGGGGCTGAGAGGTTCGGTGAGGTTGGGTGAGCCAACGCAGACCCTTTCAAGTAGTACTGCATGGTACCCATCCCATGGGTCCCAAATCTCCAGGTTCAAGGGCATCTTCCTACGTCGAAAACAGGCATGAGAAACCCAGAAGATGGTACACCGTGTGATCGGGAAAGGTTTCTAAAACGCACCTCATTTCTCATCTCCTTTGCTCGGGTTCGCCATTCCAGCCGATTTACTAGCCATCTCCCTCCTTGGAGAATCAGCACCTTTAACCTCCTGTTCCGTACAGGTTGCAATTTGTCCTGAGGATGAACGGGAAGAGGGGGAACCAATGAGAGACTAGCTCTAGGTGTTGGGACAGGCACAGGTCACTCTATTTTCCCATCAGGAAGAAGAATTAAGCACAAGCTCAGCCTGCCCCCCAGAACCAGAAGAGGGCCTGAAGCAATCCTGCGCTTTTGCGGCCAGCTCCCAAAAAAGCGAGTTGAAAAATGGAGCTCAGGGGCACTGCAATTCACAAACCTGCAGAGTTTTAAATGATACCTCTCGTCCACAAATATATTAAGGGAAGGCAACGAAGAGGCTTTGAAAGCAAGGCAGAATTGCAGGAAACAGATTTCAGGAGGTAGATTCGAATCGCCTTGAAAGCACATGAAAAGCGGCAAAACGTGGACAATGATGCCCTTGGCCAAAAAGGGCGTATGCGTTTTTTCCTGAATATATTCAGGAAAAAACGCATACGCCCTTTTTGGCCAACCAAGCAACCTGGAAAGGCCAATCAGCGCTCCAAAGAAGTCTCGCTTCCCAGCGGGCAAAAGGGCCATGCGGAAAACAGTGTCCAAACCAGAAATGCAGGACCGGCCATGGAGAAATGGGAGCCTTGCTACGCTGATGGGTGGGATGTAAATTGCCAACAGCCACTCTGGAGAAGTGTACGGTGTGTTCTGAAACATCTAAAAAACACAGCTTGGAGAGCATAGGGCACTTCCACTCATGGGCGTATAAATTGGGAAAACTAAAAATCAGCAAGACACAGGCACCCCAAAGTTTAGGGCTGCTCTGTTGACAAGAACCCCCACTTCATTACACCTGAAATATCCTAGGAAAGAGAAAAATGGATAAAGAAGTTGTGGTCCTCATGTACAATGGAATATCACTCAGCCATGAAATCAACGTCATAAGGCTAGTAGCAGCACGATGAGTGGATTTAGGTACGACGATTCTAAGTGAAATAAGTCACACAGAAAAAGACACTTATCATAAGATATCACTTAGAGAGGGAATGTAAAAACCGCTACACTTGAACTGAATTACAAAACAGAACAGAGTCACACGTTTAGGAAACACACTATGGCTGCTGAACGGGAAAGGTGAGGTTGGGTGATGCATAAAACAAGGGTTTCAAATTAGCTCCGATACCGTTCCATAAACCCAATATGTAAGAGACAAGACCTATTCCTTTTTCAGTGAACTGGACTCAACACCCCCTATTCACCACACAAGAATATATCTGACTAGTAAGAATCTTCAAACCTATGTATTGATATCTCTCTGTAAGTGAGTCAATGGGGTGTAAAGCGGCATAAACACAGCCGTGAAAAGCAGCTAAACCCCATTATAAAAATAAATTACTTTTCAAAACCCGTGAAACAAAGACAGTGAAAGAGAGAGAAATTCTTACAAAATTCGTTCAGGGGCTGTGATGCAACCTGAATTGACCATATCTAGACCCACAGCTGATTGAGACATAAGGGTGGACACTCTTGGGGCTGAGAGGTTCGGTGAGGTTGGGTGAGCCAACGCAGACCCTTTCAAGTAATACTGCATGGTACCCATCCCATGGGTCCCAAATCTCCAGGTTCAAGGGCATCTTCCTACGTTGAAAACAGGCATGAGAAACCCAGAAGATGGTACACCGTGTGATCGGGAAAGGTTTCTAAAACGCACCTCATTTCTCATCTCCTTTGCTCGGGTTCGCCATTCCAGCCGATTTACTAGCCATCTCCCTCCTTGGAGAATCAGCACCTTTAACCTCCTGTTCCGTACAGGTTGCAATTTGTCCTGAGGATGAACGGGAAGAGGGGGAACCAATGAGAGACTAGCTCTAGGTGTTGGGACAGGCACAGGTCACTCTATTTTCCCATCAGGAAGAAGAATTAAGCACAAGCTCAGCCTGCCCCCCAGAACCAGAAGAGGGCCTGAAGCAATCCTGCGCTTTTGCGGCCAGCTCCCAAAAAAGCGAGTTGAAAAATGGAGCTCAGGGGCACTGCAATTCACAAACCTGCAGAGTTTTAAATGATACCTCTCGTCCACAAATATATTAAGGGAAGGCAACGAAGAGGCTTTGAAAGCAAGCAGAATTGCAGGAAACAGATTTCAGGAGGTAGATTCGAATCGCCTTGAAAGCACATGAAAAGCGGCAAAACGTGGACAATGATGCCCTTGGCCAAAAAGGGCGTATGCGTTTTTTCCTGAATATATTCAGGAAAAAACGCATACGCCCTTTTTGGCCAACCAAGCAACCTGGAAAGGCCAATCAGCGCTCCAAAGAAGTCTCGCTTCCCAGCGGGCAAAAGGGCCATGCGGAAAAAAGTGTCCAAACCAGAAATGCAGGACCGGCCATGGAGAAATGGGAGCCTTGCTACGCTGATGGGTGGGATGTAAATTGCCAACAGCCACTCTGGAGAAGTGTACGGTGTGTTCTGAAACATCTAAAAAACACAGCTTGGAGAGCATAGGGCACTTCCACTCATGGGCGTATAAATTGGGAAAACTAAAAATCAGCAAGACACAGGCACCCCAAAGTTTAGGCCTGCTCTGTTGACAAGAACCCCCACTTCATTACACCTTAAATATCCTAGGAAAGAGAAAAATGGATAAAGAAGTTGTGGTCCTCATGTACAATGGAATATCACTCAGCCATGAAATCAACGTCATAAGGCTAGTAGCAGCACGATGAGTGGATTTAGGTACGACGATTCTAAGTGAAATAAGTCACACAGAAAAAGACACTTATCATAAGATATCACTTAGAGAGGGAATGTAAAAACCGCTACACTTGAACTGAATTACAAAACAGAACAGAGTCACACGTTTAGGAAACACACTATGGCTGCTGAACGGGAAAGGTGAGGTGGGGTGATGCATAAAACAAGGGTTTCAAATTTGCTCCGATACCGTTCCATAAACCCAATATGTAAGAGACAAGACCTATTCCTTTTTCAGTGAACTGGACTCAACACCCCCTATTCACCGCACAAGAATATATCTGACTAGTAAGAATCTTCAAACCTATGTATTGATATCTCTCTGTAAGTGAGTCAATGGGGTGTAAAGCGGCATAAACACAGCCGTGAAAAGCAGCTAAACCCCATTATAAAAATAAATTACTTTTCAAAACCCGTGAAACAAAGACAGTAAAAGAGAGAGAAATTCTTACAAAATTCGTCCAGGGGCTGTGATGCAACCTGGATTGACCATATCTAGACCCACAGCTGATTGAGACATAAGGCTGGACACTCTTGGGGCTGAGAGGTTCGGTGAGGTTGTGTGAGCCAACACAGACCCTTTCAAGTAATACTGCATGGTACCCATCCCATGGGTCCCAAATCTCCAGGTTCAAGGGCATCTTCCTACGTCGAAAACAGGCATGAGAAACCCAGAAGATGGTACACCGTGTGATCGGGAAAGGTTTCTAAAACGCACTCATTTCTCATCTCCTTTGCTCGGGTTCGCCATTCCAGCCGATTTACTAGCCATCTCCCTCCTTGGAGAATCAGCACCTTTAACCTCCTGTTCCGTACAGGTTGCAATTTGTCCTGAGGATGAACGGGAAGAGGGGGAACCAATGAGAGACTAGCTCTAGGTGTTGGGACAGGCACAGGTCACTCTATTTTCCCATCAGGAAGAAGAATTAAGCACAAGCTCAGCCTGCCCCCCAGAACCAGAAGAGGGCCTGAAGCAATCCTGCGCTTTTGTGGCCAGCTCCCAAAAAAGCGAGTTGAAAAATGGAGCTCAGGGGCACTGCAATTCACAAACCTGCAGAGTTTTAAATGATACCTCTCGTCCACAAATATATTAAGGGAAGGCAACGAAGAGGCTTTGAAAGCAAGGCAGAATTGCAGGAAACAGATTTCAGGAGGTAGATTCGAATCGCCTTGAAAGCACATGAAAAGCGGCCAAACGTGGACAATGATGCCCTTGGCCAAAAAGGGCGTATGCGTTTTTTCCTGAATAAATTCAGGAAAAAACGCATACGCCCTTTTTGGCCAACCAAGCAACCTGGAAAGGCCAATCAGCGCTCCAAAGAAGTCTCGCTTCCCAGCGGGCAAAAGGGCCATGCGGAAAACAGTGTCCAAACCAGAAATGCAGGACCAGCCATGGAGAAATGGGAGCCTTGCTACGCTGATGGGTGGGATGTAAATTGCCAACAGCCACTCTGGAGAAGTGTACGGTGTGTTCTGAAACATCTAAAAAACACAGCTTTGAGAGCATAGGGCACTTCCACTCATGGGCGTATAAATTGGGAAAACTAAAAATCAGCAAGACACAGGCACCCCAAAGTTTAGGGCTGCTCTGTTGACAAGAACCCCCACTTCATTACACCTTAAATATCCTAGGAAAGAGAAAAATGGATAAAGAAGTGGTGGTCCTCATGTACAATGGAATATCACTCAGCCATGAAATCCACGTCATAAGGCTAGTAGCAGCACGATGAGTGGATTTAGGTACGACGATTCTAAGTGAAATAAGTCACACAGAAAAAGACACTTATCATAAGATATCACTTAGAGAGGGAATGTAAAAACCGCTACACTTGAACTGAATTACAAAACAGAACAGAGTCACACGTTCAGAAAACACACTATGGCTGCTGAACGGGAAAGGTGAGGTGGGGTGATGCATAAAACAAGGGTTTCAAATTAGCTCCGATACCGTTCCATAAACCCAATATGTAAGAGACAAGACCTATTCCTTTTTCAGTGAACTGGACTCAACACCCCCTATTCACCGCACAAGAATATATCTGACTAGTAAGAATCTTCAAACCTATGTATTGATATCTCTCTGTAAGTGAGTCAAGGGGGTGTAAAGCGGCATAAACACAGCCGTGAAAAGCAGCTAAACCCCATTATAAAAATAAATTACTTTTCAAAACCCGTGAAACAAAGACAGTGAAAGAGAGAGAAATTCTTACAAAATTCGTTCAGGGGCTGTGATGCAACCTGGATTGACCATATCTAGACCCACAGCTGATTGAGACATAAGGGTGGACACTCTTGGGGCTGAGAGGTTCGGTGAGGTTGGGTGACCCAACGCAGACCCTTTCAAGTAATACTGCATGGTACCCATCCCATGGGTCCCAAATCTCCAGGTTCAAGGGCATCTTCCTACGTCGAAAACAGGCATGAGAAACCCAGAAGATGGTACACGGTGTGATCGGGAAAGGTTTCTAAAACGCACCTCATTTCTCATCTCCTTTGCTCGGGTTCGCCATTCCAGCCGATTTACTAGCCATCTCCCTCCTTGGAGAATCAGCACCTTTAACCTCCTGTTCCGTACAGGTTGCAATTTGTCCTGAGGATGAACGGGAAGAGGGGGAACCAATGAGAGACTAGCTCTAGGTGTTGGGACAGGCACAGGTCACTCTATTTTCCCATCAGGAAGAAGAATTAAGCACAAGCTCAGCCTGCCCCCCAGAACCAGAAGAGGGCCTGAAGCAATCCTGCGCTTTTGCGGCCAGCTCCCAAAAAAGCGAGTTGAAAAATGGAGCTCAGGGGCACTGCAATTCACAAACCTGCAGAGTTTTAAATGATACCTCTCGTCCACAAATATATTAAGGGAAGGCAACGAAGAGGCTTTGAAAGCAAGGCAGAATTGCAGGAAACAGATTTCAGGAGGTAGATTCGAATCGCCTTGAAAGCACATGAAAAGCGGCAAAACGTGGACAATGATGCCCTTGGCCAAAAAGGGCGTATGCGTTTTTTCCTGAATATATTCAGGAAAAAACGCATACGCCCTTTTTGGCCAACCAAGCAACCTGGAAAGGCCAATCAGTGCTCCAAAGAAGTCTCGCTTCCCAGCGGGCAAAAGGGCCATGCGGAAAAAAGTGTCCAAACCAGAAATGCAGGACCGGCCATGGAGAAATGGGAGCCTTGCTACGCTGATGGGTGGGATGTAAATTGCCAACAGCCACTCTGGAGAAGTGTACGGTGTGTTCTGAAACATCTAAAAAACACAGCTTGGAGAGCATAGGGCACTTCCACTCATGGGCGTATAAATTGGGAAAACTAAAAATCAGCAAGACACAGGCAACCCAAAGTTTAGGCCTGCTCTGTTGACAAGAACCCCCACTTCATTACACCTTAAATATCCTAGGAAAGAGAAAAATGGATAAAGAAGTTGTGGTCCTCATGTACAATGGAATATCACTCAGCCATGAAATCCACGTCATAAGGCTAGTAGCAGCACGATGAGTGGATTTAGGTACGACGATTCTAAGTGAAATAAGTCACACAGAAAAAGACACTTATCATAAGATATCACTTAGAGAGGGAATGTAAAAACCGCTACACTTGAACTGAATTACAAAACAGAACAGAGTCACACGTTTAGGAAACACACTATGGCTGCTGAACGGGAAAGGTGAGGTGGGGTGATGCATAAAACAAGGGTTTCAAATTTGCTCCGATACCGTTCCATAAACCCAATATGTAAGAGACAAGACCTATTCCTTTTTCAGTGAACTGGACTCAACACCCCCTATTCACCGCACAAGAATATATCTGACTAGTAAGAATCTTCAAACCTATGTATTGATATCTCTCTGTAAGTGAGTCAAGGGGGTGTAAAGCGGCATAAACACAGCCGTGAAAAGCAGCTAAACCCCATTATAAAAATAAATTACTTTTCAAAACCCGTGAAACAAAGACAGTGAAAGAGAGAGAAATTCTTACAAAATTCGTTCAGGGGCTGTGATGCAACCTGGATTGACCATATCTAGACCCACAGCTGATTGAGACATAAGGGTGGACACTCTTGGGGCTGAGAGGTTCGGTGAGGTTGGGTGAGCCAACGCAGACCCTTTCAAGTAATACTGCATGGTACCCATCCCATGGGTCCCAAATCTCCAGGTTCAAGGGCATCTTCCTACGTCGAAAACAGGCATGAGAAACCCAGAAGATGGTACACCGTGTGATCGGGAAAGGTTTCTAAAACGCACCTCATTTCTCATCTCCTTTGCTCGGGTTCGCCATTCCAGCCGATTTACTAGCCATCTCCCTCCTTGGAGAATCAGCACCTTTAACCTCCTGTTCCGTACAGGTTGCAATTTGTCCTGAGGATGAACGGGAAGAGGGGGAACCAATGAGAGACTAGCTCTAGGTGTTGGGACAGGCACAGGTCACTCTATTTTCCCATTAGGAAGAAGAATTAAGCACAAGCTCAGCCTGCCCCCCAGAACCAGAAGAGGGCCTGAAGCAATCCTGCGCTTTTGCGGCCAGCTCCCAACAAAGCGAGTTGAAAAATGGAGCTCAGGGGCACTGCAATTCACAAACCTGCAGAGTTTTAAATGATACCTCTCGTCCACAAATATATTAAGGGAAGGCAACGAAGAGGCTTTGAAAGCAAGGCAGAATTGCAGGAAACAGATTTCAGGAGGTAGATTCGACTCGCCTTGAAAGCACATGAAAAGCGGCAAAACGTGGACAATGATGCCCTTGGCCAAAAAGGGCGTATGCGTTTTTTCCTGAATATATTCAGGAAAAAACGCATACGCCCTTTTTGGCCAACCAAGCAACCTGGAAAGGCCAATCAGCGCTCCAAAGAAGTCTCGCTTCCCAGCGGGCAAAAGGGCCATGCGGAAAAAAGTGTCCAAACCAGAAATGCAGGACCGGCCATGGAGAAATGGGAGCCTTGCTACGCTGATGGGTGGGATGTAAATTGCCAACAGCCACTCTGGAGAAGTGTACGGTGTGTTCTGAAACATCTAAAAAACACAGCTTGGAGAGCATAGGGCACTTCCACTCATGGGCGTATAAATTGGGAAAACTAAAAATCAGCAAGACACAGGCACCCCAAAGTTTAGGGCTGCTCTGTTGACAAGAACCCCCACTTCATTACACCTTAAATATCCTAGGAAAGAGAAAAATGGATAAAGAAGTGGTGGTCCTCATGTACAATGGAATATCACTCAGCCATGAAATCAACGTCATAAGGCTAGTAGCAGCACGATGAGTGGATTTAGGTACGACGATTCTAAGTGAAATAAGTCACACAGAAAAAGACACTTATCATAAGATATCACTTCTAGAGGGAATGTAAAACCCGCTACACTTGAACTGAATTGCAAAACAGAACAGAGTCACACACTTAGGAAACACACTATGGCTGCTGAACGGGAAAGGTGAGGTGGGGTGATGCATAAAACAAGGGTTTCAAATTAGCTCAGATACCGTTCCATAAACCCAATATGTAAGAGACAAGACCTATTCCTTTTTCAGTGAACTGGACTCAACACCCCCTATTCACCGCACAAGAATATATCTGACTAGTAAGAATCTTCAAACCTATGTATTGATATCTCTCTGTAAGTGAGTCAAGGGGGTGTAAAGCGGCATAAACACAGCCGTGAAAAGCAGCTAAACCCCATTATAAAAATAAATTACTTTTCAAAACCCGTGAAACAAAGACAGTGAAAGAGAGAGAAATTCTTACAAAATTCGTTCAGGGGCTGTGATGCAACCTGGATTGACCATATCTAGACCCACAGCTGATTGAGACATAAGGGTGGACACTCTTGGGGCTGAGAGGTTCGGTGAGGTTGGGTGAGCCAACGCAGACCCTTTCAAGTAATACTGCATGGTACCCATCCCATGGGTCCCAAATCTCCAGGTTCAAGGGCATCTTCCTACGTCGAAAACAGGCATGAGAAACCCAGAAGATGGTACACCGTGTGATCGGGAAAGGTTTCTAAAACGCACCTCATTTCTCATCTCTTTTGCTCGGGTTCGCCATTCCAGCCGATTTACTAGCCATCTCCCTCCTTGGAGAATCAGCACCTTTAACCTCCTGTTCCGTACAGGTTGCAATTTGTCCTGAGGATGAACGGGAAGAGGGGGAACCAATGAGAGACTAGCTCTAGGTGTTGGGACAGGCACAGGTCACTCTATTTTCCCATCAGGAAGAAGAATTAAGCACAAGCTCAGCCTGCCCCCCAGAACCAGAAGAGGGCCTGAAGCAATCCTGCGCTTTTGCGGCCAGCTCCCAAAAAAGCGAGTTGAAAAATGGAGCTCAGGGGCACTGCAATTCACAAACCTGCAGAGTTTTAAATGATACCTCTCGTCCACAAATATATTAAGGGAAGGCAACGAAGAGGCTTTGAAAGCAAGGCAGAATTGCAGGAAACAGATTTCAGGAGGTAGATTCGACTCGCCTTGAAAGCACATGAAAAGCGGCAAAACGTGGACAATGATGCCCTTGGCCAAAAAGGGCGTATGCGTTTTTTCCTGAATATATTCAGGAAAAAACGCATACGCCCTTTTTGGCCAACCAAGCAACCTGGAAAGGCCAATCAGCGCTCCAAAGAAGTCTCGCTTCCCAGCGGGCAAAAGGGCCATGCGGAAAAAAGTGTCCAAACCAGAAATGCAGGACCGGCCATGGAGAAATGGGAGCCTTGCTACGCTGATGGGTGGGATGTAAATTGCCAACAGCCACTCTGGAGAAGTGTACGGTGTGTTCTGAAACATCTAAAAAACACAGCTTGGAGAGCATAGGGCACTTCCACTCATGGGCGTATAAATTGGGAAAACTAAAAATCAGCAAGACACAGGCACCCCAAAGTTTAGGGCTGCTCTGTTGACAAGAACCCCCACTTCATTACACCTTAAATATCCTAGGAAAGAGAAAAATGGATAAAGAAGTGGTGGTCCTCATGTACAATGGAATATCACTCAGCCATGAAATCAACGTCATAAGGCTAGTAGCAGCACGATGAGTGGATTTAGGTACGACGATTCTAAGTGAAATAAGTCACACAGAAAAAGACACTTATCATAAGATATCACTTCTAGAGGGAATGTAAAACCCGCTACACTTGAACTGAATTGCAAAACAGAACAGAGTCACACACTTAGGAAACACACTATGGCTGCTGAACGGGAAAGGTGAGGTGGGGTGATGCATAAAACAAGGGTTTCAAATTAGCTCAGATACCGTTCCATAAACCCAATATGTAAGAGACAAGACCTATTCCTTTTTCAGTGAACTGGACTCAACACCCCCTATTCACCGCACAAGAATATATCTGACTAGTAAGAATCTTCAAACCTATGTATTGATATCTCTCTGTAAGTGAGTCAAGGGGGTGTAAAGCGGCATAAACACAGCCGTGAAAAGCAGCTAAACCCCATTATAAAAATAAATTACTTTTCAAAACCCGTGAAACAAAGACAGTGAAAGAGAGAGAAATTCTTACAAAATTCGTTCAGGGGCTGTGATGCAACCTGGATTGACCATATCTAGACCCACAGCTGATTGAGACATAAGGGTGGACACTCTTGGGGCTGAGAGGTTCGGTGAGGTTGGGTGAGCCAACGCAGACCCTTTCAAGTAATACTGCATGGTACCCATCCCATGGGTCCCAAATCTCCAGGTTCAAGGGCATCTTCCTACGTCGAAAACAGGCATGAGAAACCCAGAAGATGGTACACCGTGTGATCGGGAAAGGTTTCTAAAACGCACCTCATTTCTCATCTCCTTTGCTCGGGTTCGCCATTCCAGCCGATTTACTAGCCATCTCCCTCCTTGGAGAATCAGCACCTTTAACCTCCTGTTCCGTACAGGTTGCAATTTGTCCTGAGGATGAACGGGAAGAGGGGGAACCAATGAGAGACTAGCTCTAGGTGTTGGGACAGGCACAGGTCACTCTATTTTCCCATCAGGAAGAAGAATTAAGCACAAGCTCAGCCTGCCCCCCAGAACCAGAAGAGGGCCTGAAGCAATCCTGCGCTTTTGCGGCCAGCTCCCAACAAAGCGAGTTGAAAAATGGAGCTCAGGGGCACTGCAATTCACAAACCTGCAGAGTTTTAAATGATACCTCTCGTCCACAAATATATTAAGGGAAGGCAACGAAGAGGCTTTGAAAGCAAGGCAGAATTGCAGGAAACAGATTTCAGGAGGTAGATTCGACTCGCCTTGAAAGCACATGAAAAGCGGCAAAACGTGGACAATGATGCCCTTGGCCAAAAAGGGCGTATGCGTTTTTTCCTGAATATATTCAGGAAAAAACGCATACGCCCTTTTTGGCCAACCAAGCAACCTGGAAAGGCCAATCAGCGCTCCAAAGAAGTCTCGCTTCCCAGCGGGCAAAAGGGCCATGCGGAAAAAAGTGTCCAAACCAGAAATGCAGGACCGGCCATGGAGAAATGGGAGCCTTGCTACGCTGATGGGTGGGATGTAAATTGCCAACAGCCACTCTGGAGAAGTGTACGGTGTGTTCTGAAACATCTAAAAAACACAGCTTGGAGAGCATAGGGCACTTCCACTCATGGGCGTATAAATTGGGAAAACTAAAAATCAGCAAGACACAGGCACCCCAAAGTTTAGGGCTGCTCTGTTGACAAGAACCCCCACTTCATTACACCTTAAATATCCTAGGAAAGAGAAAAATGGATAAAGAAGTGGTGGTCCTCATGTACAATGGAATATCACTCAGCCATGAAATCAACGTCATAAGGCTAGTAGCAGCACGATGAGTGGATTTAGGTACGACGATTCTAAGTGAAATAAGTCACACAGAAAAAGACACTTATCATAAGATATCACTTCTAGAGGGAATGTAAAACCCGCTACACTTGAACTGAATTGCAAAACAGAACAGAGTCACACACTTAGGAAACACACTATGGCTGCTGAACGGGAAAGGTGAGGTGGGGTGATGCATAAAACAAGGGTTTCAAATTAGCTCAGATACCGTTCCATAAACCCAATATGTAAGAGACAAGACCTATTCCTTTTTCAGTGAACTGGACTCAACACCCCCTATTCACCGCACAAGAATATATCTGACTAGTAAGAATCTTCAAACCTATGTATTGATATCTCTCTGTAAGTGAGTCAAGGGGGTGTAAAGCGGCATAAACACAGCCGTGAAAAGCAGCTAAACCCCATTATAAAAATAAATTACTTTTCAAAACCCGTGAAACAAAGACAGTGAAAGAGAGAGAAATTCTTACAAAATTCGTTCAGGGGCTGTGATGCAACCTGGATTGACCATATCTAGACCCACAGCTGATTGAGACATAAGGGTGGACACTCTTGGGGCTGAGAGGTTCGGTGAGGTTGGGTGAGCCAACGCAGACCCTTTCAAGTAATACTGCATGGTACCCATCCCATGGGTCCCAAATCTCCAGGTTCAAGGGCATCTTCCTACGTCGAAAACAGGCATGAGAAACCCAGAAGATGGTACACCGTGTGATCGGGAAAGGTTTCTAAAACGCACCTCATTTCTCATCTCTTTTGCTCGGGTTCGCCATTCCAGCCGATTTACTAGCCATCTCCCTCCTTGGAGAATCAGCACCTTTAACCTCCTGTTCCGTACAGGTTGCAATTTGTCCTGAGGATGAACGGGAAGAGGGGGAACCAATGAGAGACTAGCTCTAGGTGTTGGGACAGGCACAGGTCACTCTATTTTCCCATCAGGAAGAAGAATTAAGCACAAGCTCAGCCTGCCCCCCAGAACCAGAAGAGGGCCTGAAGCAATCCTGCGCTTTTGCGGCCAGCTCCCAAAAAAGCGAGTTGAAAAATGGAGCTCAGGGGCACTGCAATTCACAAACCTGCAGAGTTTTAAATGATACCTCTCGTCCACAAATATATTAAGGGAAGGCAACGAAGAGGCTTTGAAAGCAAGGCAGAATTGCAGGAAACAGATTTCAGGAGGTAGATTCGACTCGCCTTGAAAGCACATGAAAAGCGGCAAAACGTGGACAATGATGCCCTTGGCCAAAAAGGGCGTATGCGTTTTTTCCTGAATATATTCAGGAAAAAACGCATACGCCCTTTTTGGCCAACCAAGCAACCTGGAAAGGCCAATCAGCGCTCCAAAGAAGTCTCGCTTCCCAGCGGGCAAAAGGGCCATGCGGAAAAAAGTGTCCAAACCAGAAATGCAGGACCGGCCATGGAGAAATGGGAGCCTTGCTACGCTGATGGGTGGGATGTAAATTGCCAACAGCCACTCTGGAGAAGTGTACGGTGTGTTCTGAAACATCTAAAAAACACAGCTTGGAGAGCATAGGGCACTTCCACTCATGGGCGTATAAATTGGGAAAACTAAAAATCAGCAAGACACAGGCACCCCAAAGTTTAGGGCTGCTCTGTTGACAAGAACCCCCACTTCATTACACCTTAAATATCCTAGGAAAGAGAAAAATGGATAAAGAAGTGGTGGTCCTCATGTACAATGGAATATCACTCAGCCATGAAATCAACGTCATAAGGCTAGTAGCAGCACGATGAGTGGATTTAGGTACGACGATTCTAAGTGAAATAAGTCACACAGAAAAAGACACTTATCATAAGATATCACTTCTAGAGGGAATGTAAAACCCGCTACACTTGAACTGAATTGCAAAACAGAACAGAGTCACACACTTAGGAAACACACTATGGCTGCTGAACGGGAAAGGTGAGGTGGGGTGATGCATAAAACAAGGGTTTCAAATTAGCTCAGATACCGTTCCATAAACCCAATATGTAAGAGACAAGACCTATTCCTTTTTCAGTGAACTGGACTCAACACCCCCTATTCACCGCACAAGAATATATCTGACTAGTAAGAATCTTCAAACCTATGTATTGATATCTCTCTGTAAGTGAGTCAAGGGGGTGTAAAGCGGCATAAACACAGCCGTGAAAAGCAGCTAAACCCCATTATAAAAATAAATTACTTTTCAAAACCCGTGAAACAAAGACAGTGAAAGAGAGAGAAATTCTTACAAAATTCGTTCAGGGGCTGTGATGCAACCTGGATTGACCATATCTAGACCCACAGCTGATTGAGACATAAGGGTGGACACTCTTGGGGCTGAGAGGTTCGGTGAGGTTGGGTGAGCCAACGCAGACCCTTTCAAGTAATACTGCATGGTACCCATCCCATGGGTCCCAAATCTCCAGGTTCAAGGGCATCTTCCTACGTCGAAAACAGGCATGAGAAACCCAGAAGATGGTACACCGTGTGATCGGGAAAGGTTTCTAAAACGCACCTCATTTCTCATCTCTTTTGCTCGGGTTCGCCATTCCAGCCGATTTACTAGCCATCTCCCTCCTTGGAGAATCAGCACCTTTAACCTCCTGTTCCGTACAGGTTGCAATTTGTCCTGAGGATGAACGGGAAGAGGGGGAACCAATGAGAGACTAGCTCTAGGTGTTGGGACAGGCACAGGTCACTCTATTTTCCCATCAGGAAGAAGAATTAAGCACAAGCTCAGCCTGCCCCCCAGAACCAGAAGAGGGCCTGAAGCAATCCTGCGCTTTTGCGGCCAGCTCCCAAAAAAGCGAGTTGAAAAATGGAGCTCAGGGGCACTGCAATTCACAAACCTGCAGAGTTTTAAATGATACCTCTCGTCCACAAATATATTAAGGGAAGGCAACGAAGAGGCTTTGAAAGCAAGGCAGAATTGCAGGAAACAGATTTCAGGAGGTAGATTCGACTCGCCTTGAAAGCACATGAAAAGCGGCAAAACGTGGACAATGATGCCCTTGGCCAAAAAGGGCGTATGCGTTTTTTCCTGAATATATTCAGGAAAAAACGCATACGCCCTTTTTGGCCAACCAAGCAACCTGGAAAGGCCAATCAGCGCTCCAAAGAAGTCTCGCTTCCCAGCGGGCAAAAGGGCCATGCGGAAAAAAGTGTCCAAACCAGAAATGCAGGACCGGCCATGGAGAAATGGGAGCCTTGCTACGCTGATGGGTGGGATGTAAATTGCCAACAGCCACTCTGGAGAAGTGTACGGTGTGTTCTGAAACATCTAAAAAACACAGCTTGGAGAGCATAGGGCACTTCCACTCATGGGCGTATAAATTGGGAAAACTAAAAATCAGCAAGACACAGGCACCCCAAAGTTTAGGGCTGCTCTGTTGACAAGAACCCCCACTTCATTACACCTTAAATATCCTAGGAAAGAGAAAAATGGATAAAGAAGTGGTGGTCCTCATGTACAATGGAATATCACTCAGCCATGAAATCAACGTCATAAGGCTAGTAGCAGCACGATGAGTGGATTTAGGTACGACGATTCTAAGTGAAATAAGTCACACAGAAAAAGACACTTATCATAAGATATCACTTCTAGAGGGAATGTAAAACCCGCTACACTTGAACTGAATTGCAAAACAGAACAGAGTCACACACTTAGGAAACACACTATGGCTGCTGAACGGGAAAGGTGAGGTGGGGTGATGCATAAAACAAGGGTTTCAAATTAGCTCAGATACCGTTCCATAAACCCAATATGTAAGAGACAAGACCTATTCCTTTTTCAGTGAACTGGACTCAACACCCCCTATTCACCGCACAAGAATATATCTGACTAGTAAGAATCTTCAAACCTATGTATTGATATCTCTCTGTAAGTGAGTCAAGGGGGTGTAAAGCGGCATAAACACAGCCGTGAAAAGCAGCTAAACCCCATTATAAAAATAAATTACTTTTCAAAACCCGTGAAACAAAGACAGTGAAAGAGAGAGAAATTCTTACAAAATTCGTTCAGGGGCTGTGATGCAACCTGGATTGACCATATCTAGACCCACAGCTGATTGAGACATAAGGGTGGACACTCTTGGGGCTGAGAGGTTCGGTGAGGTTGGGTGAGCCAACGCAGACCCTTTCAAGTAATACTGCATGGTACCCATCCCATGGGTCCCAAATCTCCAGGTTCAAGGGCATCTTCCTACGTCGAAAACAGGCATGAGAAACCCAGAAGATGGTACACCGTGTGATCGGGAAAGGTTTCTAAAACGCACCTCATTTCTCATCTCTTTTGCTCGGGTTCGCCATTCCAGCCGATTTACTAGCCATCTCCCTCCTTGGAGAATCAGCACCTTTAACCTCCTGTTCCGTACAGGTTGCAATTTGTCCTGAGGATGAACGGGAAGAGGGGGAACCAATGAGAGACTAGCTCTAGGTGTTGGGACAGGCACAGGTCACTCTATTTTCCCATCAGGAAGAAGAATTAAGCACAAGCTCAGCCTGCCCCCCAGAACCAGAAGAGGGCCTGAAGCAATCCTGCGCTTTTGCGGCCAGCTCCCAAAAAAGCGAGTTGAAAAATGGAGCTCAGGGGCACTGCAATTCACAAACCTGCAGAGTTTTAAATGATACCTCTCGTCCACAAATATATTAAGGGAAGGCAACGAAGAGGCTTTGAAAGCAAGGCAGAATTGCAGGAAACAGATTTCAGGAGGTAGATTCGACTCGCCTTGAAAGCACATGAAAAGTGGCAAAACGTGGACAATGATGCCCTTGGCCAAAAAGGGCGTATGCGTTTTTTCCTGAATATATTCAGGAAAAAACGCATACGCCCTTTTTGGCCAACCAAGCAACCTGGAAAGGCCAATCAGCGCTCCAAAGAAGTCTCGCTTCCCAGCGGGCAAAAGGGCCATGCGGAAAAAAGTGTCCAAACCAGAAATGCAGGACCGGCCATGGAGAAATGGGAGCCTTGCTATGCTGATGGTTGGGATGTAAATTGCCAACAGCCACTCTGGAGAAGTGTACGGTGTGTTCTGAAACATCTAAAAAACACAGCTTGGAGAGCATAGGGCACTTCCACTCATGGGCGTATAAATTGGGAAAACTAAAAATCAGCAAGACACAGGCACCCCAAAGTTTAGGGCTGCTCTGTTGACAAGAACCCCCACTTCATTACACCTTAAATATCCTAGGAAAGAGAAAAATGGATAAAGAAGTTGTGGTCCTCATGTACAATGGAATATCACTCAGCCATGAAATCCACGTCATAAGGCTAGTAGCAGCACGATGAGTGGATTTAGGTACGACGATTCTAAGTGAAATAAGTCACACAGAAAAAGACACTTATCATAAGATATCACTTAGAGAGGGAATGTAAAAACCGCTACACTTGAACTGAATTACAAAACAGAACAGAGTCACACGTTCAGAAAACACACTATGGCTGCTGAACGGGCAAGGTGAGGTGGGGTGATGCATAAAACAAGGGTTTCAAATTAGCTCCGATACCGTTCCATAAACCCAATATGTAAGAGACAAGACCTATTCCTTTTTCAGTGAACTGGACTCAACACCCCCTATTCACCGCACAAGAATATATCTGACTAGTAAGAATCTTCAAACCTATGTATTGATATCTCTCTGTAAGTGAGTCAAGGGGGTGTAAAGCGGCATAAACACAGCCGTGAAAAGCAGCTAAACCCCATTATAAAAATAAATTACTTTTCAAAACCCGTGAAACAAAGACAGTGAAAGAGAGAGAAATTCTTACAAAATTCGTTCAGGGGCTGTGATGCAACCTGGATTGACCATATCTAGACCCACAGCTGATTGAGACATAAGGGTGGACACTCTTGGGGCTGAGAGGTTCGGTGAGGTTGGGTGAGCCAACGCAGACCCTTTCAAGTAGTACTGCATGGTACCCATCCCATGGGTCCCAAATCTCCAGGTTCAAGGGCATCTTCCTACGTCGAAAACAGGCATGAGAAACCCAGAAGATGGTACACCGTGTGATCGGGAAAGGTTTCTAAAACGCACCTCATTTCTCATCTCCTTTGCTCGGGTTCGCCATTCCAGCCGATTTACTAGCCATCTCCCTCCTTGGAGAATCAGCACCTTTAACCTCCTGTTCCGTACAGGTTGCAATTTGTCCTGAGGATGAACGGGAAGAGGGGGAACCAATGAGAGACTAGCTCTAGGTGTTGGGACAGGCACAGGTCACTCTATTTTCCCATCAGGAAGAAGAATTAAGCACAAGCTCAGCCTGCCCCCCAGAACCAGAAGAGGGCCTGAAGCAATCCTGCGCTTTTGCGGCCAGCTCCCAACAAAGCGAGTTGAAAAATGGAGCTCAGGGGCACTGCAATTCACAAACCTGCAGAGTTTTAAATGATACCTCTCGTCCACAAATATATTAAGGGAAGGCAACGAAGAGGCTTTGAAAGCAAGGCAGAATTGCAGGAAACAGATTTCAGGAGGTAGATTCGAATCGCCTTGAAAGCACATGAAAAGCGGCAAAACGTGGACAATGATGCCCTTGGCCAAAAAGGGCGTATGCGTTTTTTCCTGAATATATTCAGGAAAAAACGCATACGCCCTTTTTGGCCAACCAAGCAACCTGGAAAGGCCAATCAGCGCTCCAAAGAAGTCTCGCTTCCCAGCGGGCAAAAGGGCCATGCGGAAAACAGTGTCCAAACCAGAAATGCAGGACCGGCCATGGAGAAATGGGAGCCTTGCTACGCTGATGGGTGGGATGTAAATTGCCAACAGCCACTCTGGAGAAGTGTACGGTGTGTTCTGAAACATCTAAAAAACACAGCTTGGAGAGCATAGGGCACTTCCACTCATGGGCGTATAAATTGGGAAAACTAAAAATCAGCAAGACACAGGCACCCCAAAGTTTAGGGCTGCTCTGTTGACAAGAACCCCAACTTCATTACACCTTAAATATCCTAGGAAAGAGAAAAATGGATAAAGAAGTTGTGGTCCTCATGTACAATGGAATATCACTCAGCCATGAAATCCACGTCATAAGGCTAGTAGCAGCACGATGAGTGGATTTAGGTACGACGATTCTAAGTGAAATAAGTCACACAGAAAAAGACACTTATCATAAGATATCACTTAGAGAGGGAATGTAAAAACCGCTACACTTGAACTGAATTACAAAACAGAACAGAGTCACACGTTCAGAAAACACACTATGGCTGCTGAACGGGAAAGGTGAGGTGGGGTGATGCATAAAACAAGGGTTTCAAATTACCTCCGATACCGTTCCATAAACCCAATATGTAAGAGACAAGACCTATTCCTTTTTCAGTGAACTGGACTCAACACCCCCTATTCACCGCACAAGAATATATCTGACTAGTAAGAATCTTCAAACCTATGTATTGATATCTCTCTGTAAGTGAGTCAAGGGGGTGTAAAGCGGCATAAACACAGCCGTGAAAAGCAGCTAAACCCCATTATAAAAATAAATTACTTTTCAAAACCCGTGAAACAAAGACAGTGAAAGAGAGAGAAATTCTTACAAAATTCGTTCAGGGGCTGTGATGCAACCTGGATTGACCATATCTAGACCCACAGCTGATTGAGACATAAGGGTGGACACTCTTGGGGCTGAGAGGTTCGGTGAGGTTGGGTGAGCCAACGCAGACCCTTTCAAGTAGTACTGCATGGTACCCATCCCATGGGTCCCAAATCTCCAGGTTCAAGGGCATCTTCCTACGTCGAAAACAGGCATGAGAAACCCAGAAGATGGTACACCTTGTGATCGGGAAAGGTTTCTAAAACGCACCTCATTTCTCATCTCCTTTGCTCGGGTTCGCCATTCCAGCCGATTTACTAGCCATCTCCCTCCTTGGAGAATCAGCACCTTTAACCTCCTGTTCCGTACAGGTTGCAATTTGTCCTGAGGATGAACGGGAAGAGGGGGAACCAATGAGAGACTAGCTCTAGGTGTTGGGACAGGCACAGGTCACTCTATTTTCCCATCAGGAAGAAGAATTAAGCACAAGCTCAGCCTGCCCCCCAAAACCAGAAGAGGGCCTGAAGCAATCCTGCGCTTTTGCGGTCAGCTCCCAAAAAAGCGAGTTGAAAAATGGAGCTCAGGGGCACTGCAATTCACAAACCTGCAGAGTTTTAAATGATACCTCTCGTCCAAAAATATATTAAGGGAAGGCAACGAAGAGGCTTTGAAAGCAAGGCAGAATTGCAGGAAACAGATTTCAGGAGGTAGATTCGAATCGCCTTGAAAGCACATGGAAAGCGGCAAAACGTGGACAATGATGCCCTTGGCCAAAAAGGGCGTATGCGTTTTTTCCTGAATATATTCAGGAAAAAACGCATACGCCCTTTTTGGCCAACCAAGCAACCTGGAAAGGCCAATCAGCGCTCCAAAGAAGTCTCGCTTCCCAGCGGGCAAAAGGGCCATGCGGAAAACAGTGTCCAAACCAGAAATGCAGGACCGGCCATGGAGAAATGGGAGCCTTGCTACGCTGATGGGTGGGATGTAAATTGCCAACAGCCACTCTGGAGAAGTGTACGGTGTGTTCTGAAACATCTAAAAAACACAGCTTGGAGAGCATAGGGCACTTCCACTCATGGGCGTATAAATTGGGAAAACTAAAAATCAGCAAGACACAGGCACCCCAAAGTTTAGGGCTGCTCTGTTGACAAGAACCCCAACTTCATTACACCTTAAATATCCTAGGAAAGAGAAAAATGGATAAAGAAGTTGTGGTCCTCATGTACAATGGAATATCACTCAGCCATGAAATCCACGTCATAAGGCTAGTAGCAGCACGATGAGTGGATTTAGGTACGACGATTCTAAGTGAAATAAGTCACACAGAAAAAGACACTTATCATAAGATATCACTTAGAGAGGGAATGTAAAAACCGCTACACTTGAACTGAATTACAAAACAGAACAGAGTCACACGTTCAGAAAACACACTATGGCTGCTGAACGGGAAAGGTGAGGTGGGGTGATGCATAAAACAAGGGTTTCAAATTACCTCCGATACCGTTCCATAAACCCAATATGTAAGAGACAAGACCTATTCCTTTTTCAGTGAACTGGACTCAACACCCCCTATTCACCGCACAAGAATATATCTGACTAGTAAGAATCTTCAAACCTATGTATTGATATCTCTCTGTAAGTGAGTCAAGGGGGTGTAAAGCGGCATAAACACAGCCGTGAAAAGCAGCTAAACCCCATTATAAAAATAAATTACTTTTCAAAACCCGTGAAACAAAGACAGTAAAAGAGAGAGAAATTCTTACAAAATTCGTTCAGGGGCTGTGATGCAACCTGGATTGACCATATCTAGACCCACAGCTGATTGAGACATAAGGGTGGACACTCTTGGGGCTGAGAGGTTCGGTGAGGTTGGGTGAGCCAACGCAGACCCTTTCAAGTAGTACTGCATGGTACCCATCCCATGGGTCCCAAATCTCCAGGTTCAAGGGCATCTTCCTACGTCGAAAACAGGCATGAGAAACCCAGAAGATGGTACACCGTGTGATCGGGAAAGGTTTCTAAAACGCACCTCATTTCTCATCTCCTTTGCTCGGGTTCGCCATTCCAGCCGATTTACTAGCCATCTCCCTCCTTGGAGAATCAGCACCTTTAACCTCCTGTTCCGTACAGGTTGCAATTTGTCCTGAGGATGAACGGGAAGAGGGGGAACCAATGAGAGACTAGCTCTAGGTGTTGGGACAGGCACAGGTCACTCTATTTTCCCATCAGGAAGAAGAATTAAGCACAAGCTCAGCCTGCCCCCCAGAACCAGAAGAGGGCCTGAAGCAATCCTGCGCTTTTGCGGCCAGCTCCCAACAAAGCGAGTTGAAAAATGGAGCTCAGGGGCACTGCAATTCACAAACCTGCAGAGTTTTAAATGATACCTCTCGTCCACAAATATATTAAGGGAAGGCAACGAAGAGGCTTTGAAAGCAAGGCAGAATTGCAGGAAACAGATTTCAGGAGGTAGATTCGAATCGCCTTGAAAGCACATGAAAAGCGGCAAAACGTGGACAATGATGCCCTTGGCCAAAAAGGGCGTATGCGTTTTTTCCTGAATATATTCAGGAAAAAACGCATACGCCCTTTTTGGCCAACCAAGCAACCTGGAAAGGCCAATCAGCGCTCCAAAGAAGTCTCGCTTCCCAGCGGGCAAAAGGGCCATGCGGAAAACAGTGTCCAAACCAGAAATGCAGGACCGGCCATGGAGAAATGGGAGCCTTGCTACGCTGATGGGTGGGATGTAAATTGCCAACAGCCACTCTGGAGAAGTGTACGGTGTGTTCTGAAACATCTAAAAAACACAGCTTGGAGAGCATAGGGCACTTCCACTCCTGGGCGTATAAATTGGGAAAACTAAAAATCAGCAAGACACAGGCACCCCAAAGTTTAGGGCTGCTCTGTTGACAAGAACCCCAACTTCATTACACCTTAAATATCCTAGGAAAGAGAAAAATGGATAAAGAAGTTGTGGTCCTCATGTACAATGGAATATCACTCAGCCATGAAATCAACGTCATAAGGCTAGTAGCAGCACGATGAGTGGATTTAGGTACGACGATTCTAAGTGAAATAAGTCACACAGAAAAAGACACTTATCATAAGATATCACTTCTAGAGGGAATGTAAAACCCGCTACACTTGAACTGAATTGCAAAACAGAACAGAGTCACACATTTAGGAAACACACTATGGCTGCTGAACGGGAAAGGTGAGGTGGGGTGATGCATAAAACAAGGGTTTCAAATTAGCTCAGATACCGTTCCATAAACCCAATATGTAAGAGACAAGACCTATTCCTTTTTCAGTGAACTGGGCTCAACACCCCCTATTCACCGCACAAGAATATATCTGACTAGTAAGAATCTTCAAACCTATGTATTGATATCTCTCTGTAAGTGAGTCAAGGGGGTGTAAAGCGGCATAAACACAGCCGTGAAAAGCAGATAAACCACATTATAAAAATAAATTACTTTTCAAAACCCGTGAAACAAAGACAGTGAAAGAGAGAGAAATTCTTACAAAATTCGTTCAGGGGCTGTGATGCAACCTGGATTGACCATATCTAGACCCACAGCTGATTGAGACATAAGGGTGGACACTCTTGGGGCTGAGAGGTTCGGTGAGGTTGGGTGAGCCAACGCAGACCCTTTCAAGTAATACTGCATGGTACCCATCCCATGGGTCCCAAATCTCCAGGTTCAAGGGCATCTTCCTACGTCGAAAACAGGCATGAGAAACCCAGAAGATGGTACACCGTGTGATCGGGAAAGGTTTCTAAAACGCACCTCATTTCTCATCTCCTTTGCTCGGGTTCGCCATTCCAGCCGATTTACTAGCCATCTCCCTCCTTGGAGAATCAGCACCTTTAACCTCCTGTTCCGTACAGGTTGCAATTTGTCCTGAGGATGAACGGGAAGAGGGGGAACCAATGAGAGACTAGCTCTAGGGGTTGGGACAGGCACAGGTCACTCTATTTTCCCATCAGGAAGAAGAATTAAGCACAAGCTCAGCCTGCCCCCCAGAACCAGAAGAGGGCCTGAAGCAATCCTGCGCTTTTGCGGCCAGCTCCCAAAAAAGCGAGTTGAAAAATGGAACTCAGGGGCACTGCAATTCACAAACCTGCAGAGTTTTAAATGATACCTCTCGTCCACAAATATATTAAGGGAAGGCAACGAAGAGGCTTTGAAAGCAAGGCAGAATTGCAGGAAACAGATTTCAGGAGGTAGATTCGAATCGCCTTGAAAGCACATGAAAAGCGGCAAAACGTGGACAATGATGCCCTTGGCCAAAAAGGGCGTATGCGTTTTTTCCTGAATATATTCAGGAAAAAACGCATACGCCCTTTTTGGCCAACCAAGCAACCTGGAAAGGCCAATCAGCGCTCCAAAGAAGTCTCGCTTCCCAGCGGGCAAAAGGGCCATGCGGAAAAAAGTGTCCAAACCAGAAATGCAGGACCGGCCATGGAGAAATGGGAGCCTTGCTACGCTGATGGGTGGGATGTAAATTGCCAACAGCCTCTCTGGAGAAGTGTACGGTGTGTTCTGAAACATCTAAAAAACACAGCTTGGAGGGCATAGGGCACTTCCACTCATGGGCGTATAAATTGGGAAAACTAAAAATCAGCAAGACACAGGCACCCCAAAGTTTAGGGCTGCTCTGTTGACAAGAACCCCCACTTCATTACACCTTAAATATCCTAGGAAAGAGAAAAATGGATAAAGAAGTTGTGGTCCTCATGTACAATGGAATATCACTCAGCCATGAAATCCACGTCATAAGGCTAGTAGCAGCACGATGAGTGGATTTAGGTACGACGATTCTAAGTGAAATAAGTCACACAGAAAAAGACACTTATCATAAGATATCACTTCTAGAGGGAATGTAAAAACCGCTACACTTGAACTGAATTACAAAACAGAACAGAGTCACACGTTTAGGAAACACACTATGGCTGCTGAACGGGCAAGGTGAGGTGGGGTGATGCATAAAACAAGGGTTTCAAATTAGCTCAGATACCGTTCCATAAACCCAATATGTAAGAGACAAGACCTATTCCTTTTTCAGTGAACTGGACTCAACACCCCCTATTCACCGCACAAGAATATATCTGACTAGTAAGAATCTTCAAACCTATGTATTGATATCTCTCTGTAAGTGAGTCAAGGGGGTGTAAAGCGGCATAAACACAGCCGTGAAAAGCAGCTAAACCCCATTATAAAAATAAATTACTTTTCAAAACCCGTGAAACAAAGACAGTGAAAGAGAGAGAAATTCTTACAAAATTCGTTCAGGGGCTGTGATGCAACCTGGATTGACCATATCTAGACCCACAGCTGATTGAGACATAAGGGTGGACACTCTTGGGGCTGAGAGGTTCGGTGAGGTTGGGTGAGCCAACGCAGACCCTTTCAAGTAGTACTGCATGGTACCCATCCCATGGGTCCCAAATCTCCAGGTTCAAGGGCATCAACCTACGTCGAAAACAGGCATGAGAAACCCAGAAGATGGTACACCGTGGGATCGGGAAAGGTTTCTAAAACGCACCTCATTTCTCATCTCCTTTGCTCGGGTTCGCCATTCCAGCCGATTTACTAGCCATCTCCCTCCTTGGAGAATCAGCACCTTTAACCTCCTGTTCCGTACAGGTTGCAATTTGTCCTGAGGATGAACGGGAAGAGGGGGAACCAATGAGAGACTAGCTCTAGGGGTTGGGACAGGCACAGGTCACTCTATTTTCCCATCAGGAAGAAGAATTAAGCACAAGCTTAGCCTGCCCCCCAGAACCAGAAGAGGGCCTGAAGCAATCCTGCGCTTTTGCGGCCAGCTCCCAAAAAAGCGAGTTGAAAAATGGAGCTCAGGGGCACTGCAATTCACAAACCTGCAGAGTTTTAAATGATACCTCTCGTCCACAAATATATTAAGGGAAGGCAACGAAGAGGCTTTGAAAGCAAGGCAGAATTGCAGGAAACAGATTTCAGGAGGTAGATTCGAATCGCCTTGAAAGCACATGAAAAGCGGCAAAACGTGGACAATGATGCCCTTGGCCAAAAAGGGCGTATGCGTTTTTTCCTGAATATATTCAGGAAAAAACGCATACGCCCTTTTTGGCCAACCAAGCAACCTGGAAAGGCCAATCAGCGCTCCAAAGAAGTCTCGCTTCCCAGCGGGCAAAAGGGCCATGCGGAAAAAAGTGTCCAAACCAGAAATGCAGGACCGGCCATGGAGAAATGGGAGCCTTGCTACGCTGATGGGTGGGATGTAAATTGCCAACAGCCACTCTGGAGAAGTGTACGGTGTGTTCTGAAACATCTAAAAAACACAGCTTGGAGAGCATAGGGCACTTCCACTCATGGGCGTATAAATTGGGAAAACTAAAAATCAGCAAGACACAGGCACCCCAAAGTTTAGGGCTGCTCTGTTGACAAGAACCCCCACTTCATTACACCTTAAATATCCTAGGAAAGAGAAAAATGGATAAAGAAGTTGTGGTCCTCATGTACAATGGAATTTCACTCAGCCATGAAATCAACGTCATAAGGCTAGTAGCAGCACGATGAGTGGATTTAGGTACGACGATTCTAAGTGAAATAAGTCACACAGAAAAAGACACTTATCATAAGATATCACTTAGAGAGGGAATGTAAAAACCGCTACACTTGAACTGAATTACAAAACAGAACAGAGTCACACGTTTAGGAAACACACTATGGCTGCTGAACGGGAAAGGTGAGGTGGGGTGATGCATAAAACAAGGGTTTCAAATTTGCTCCGATACCGTTCCATAAACCCAATATGTAAGAGACAAGACCTATTCCTTTTTCAGTGAACTGGACTCAACACCCCCTATTCACCGCACAAGAATATATCTGACTAGTAAGAATCTTCAAACCTATGTATTGATATCTCTCTGTAAGTGAGTCAAGGGGGTGTAAAGCGGCATAAACACAGCCGTGAAAAGCAGCTAAACCCCATTATAAAAATAAATTACTTTTCAAAACCCGTGAAACAAAGACAGTGAAAGAGAGAGAAATTCTTACAAAATTCGTTCAGGGGCTGTGATGCAACCTGGATTGACCATATCTAGACCCACAGCTGATTGAGACATAAGGGTGGACACTCTTGGGGCTGAGAGGTTCGGTGAGGTTGGGTGAGCCAACGCAGACCCTTTCAAGTAGTACTGCATGGTACCCATCCCATGGGTCCCAAATCTCCAGGTTCAAGGGCATCTTCCTACGTCGAAAACAGGCATGAGAAACCCAGAAGATGGTACACCGTGTGATCGGGAAAGGTTTCTAAAACGCACCTCATTTCTCATCTCCTTTGCTCGGGTTCGCCATTCCAGCCGATTTACTAGCCATCTCCCTCCTTGGAGAATCAGCACCTTTAACCTCCTGTTCCGTACAGGTTGCAATTTGTCCTGAGGATGAACGGGAAGAGGGGGAACCAATGAGAGACTAGCTCTAGGTGTTGGGACAGGCACAGGTCACTCTATTTTCCCATCAGGAAGAAGAATTAAGCACAAGCTCAGCCTGCCCCCCAGAACCAGAAGAGGGCCTGAAGCAATCCTGCGCTTTTGCGGCCAGCTCCCAAAAAAGCGAGTTGAAAAATGGAGCTCAGGGGCACTGCAATTCACAAACCTGCAGAGTTTTAAATGATACCTCTCGTCCACAAATATATTAAGGGAAGGCAACGAAGAGGCTTTGAAAGCAAGGCAGAATTGCAGGAAACAGATTTCAGGAGGTAGATTCGAATCGCCTTGAAAGCACATGAAAAGCGGCAAAACGTGGACAATGATGCCCTTGGCCAAAAAGGGCGTATGCGTTTTTTCCTGAATATATTCAGGAAAAAACGCATACGCCCTTTTTGGCCAACCAAGCAACCTGGAAAGGCCAATCAGCGCTCCAAAGAAGTCTCGCTTCCCAGCGGGCAAAAGGGCCATGCGGAAAACAGTGTCCAAACCAGAAATGCAGGACCGGCCATGGAGAAATGGGAGCCTTGCTACGCTGATGGGTGGGATGTAAATTGCCAACAGCCACTCTGGAGAAGTGTACGGTGTGTTCTGAAACATCTAAAAAACACAGCTTGGAGAGCATAGGGCACTTCCACTCATGGGCGTATAAATTGGGAAAACTAAAAATCAGCAAGACACAGGCACCCCAAAGTTTAGGGCTGCTCTGTTGACAAGAACCCCCACTTCATTACACCTGAAATATCCTAGGAAAGAGAAAAATGGATAAAGAAGTTGTGGTCCTCATGTACAATGGAATATCACTCAGCCATGAAATCAACGTCATAAGGCTAGTAGCAGCACGATGAGTGGATTTAGGTACGACGATTCTAAGTGAAATAAGTCACACAGAAAAAGACACTTATCATAAGATATCACTTAGAGAGGGAATGTAAAAACCGCTACACTTGAACTGAATTACAAAACAGAACAGAGTCACACGTTTAGGAAACACACTATGGCTGCTGAACGGGAAAGGTGAGGTGGGGTGATGCATAAAACAAGGGTTTCAAATTAGCTCCGATACCGTTCCATAAACCCAATATGTAAGAGACAAGACCTATTCCTTTTTCAGTGAACTGGACTCAACACCCCCTATTCACCACACAAGAATATATCTGACTAGTAAGAATCTTCAAACCTATGTATTGATATCTCTCTGTAAGTGAGTCAATGGGGTGTAAAGCGGCATAAACACAGCCGTGAAAAGCAGCTAAACCCCATTATAAAAATAAATTACTTTTCAAAACCCGTGAAACAAAGACAGTGAAAGAGAGAGAAATTCTTACAAAATTCGTTCAGGGGCTGTGATGCAACCTGAATTGACCATATCTAGACCCACAGCTGATTGAGACATAAGGGTGGACACTCTTGGGGCTGAGAGGTTCGGTGAGGTTGGGTGAGCCAACGCAGACCCTTTCAAGTAATACTGCATGGTACCCATCCCATGGGTCCCAAATCTCCAGGTTCAAGGGCATCTTCCTACGTTGAAAACAGGCATGAGAAACCCAGAAGATGGTACACCGTGTGATCGGGAAAGGTTTCTAAAACGCACCTCATTTCTCATCTCCTTTGCTCGGGTTCGCCATTCCAGCCGATTTACTAGCCATCTCCCTCCTTGGAGAATCAGCACCTTTAACCTCCTGTTCCGTACAGGTTGCAATTTGTCCTGAGGATGAACGGGAAGAGGGGGAACCAATGAGAGACTAGCTCTAGGTGTTGGGACAGGCACAGGTCACTCTATTTTCCCATCAGGAAGAAGAATTAAGCACAAGCTCAGCCTGCCCCCCAGAACCAGAAGAGGGCCTGAAGCAATCCTGCGCTTTTGCGGCCAGCTCCCAAAAAAGCGAGTTGAAAAATGGAGCTCAGGGGCACTGCAATTCACAAACCTGCAGAGTTTTAAATGATACCTCTCGTCCACAAATATATTAAGGGAAGGCAACGAAGAGGCTTTGAAAGCAAGGCAGAATTGCAGGAAACAGATTTCAGGAGGTAGATTCGAATCGCCTTGAAAGCACATGAAAAGCGGCAAAACGTGGACAATGATGCCCTTGGCCAAAAAGGGCGTATGCGTTTTTTCCTGAATATATTCAGGAAAAAACGCATACGCCCTTTTTGGCCAACCAAGCAACCTGGAAAGGCCAATCAGCGCTCCAAAGAAGTCTCGCTTCCCAGCGGGCAAAAGGGCCATGCGGAAAAAAGTGTCCAAACCAGAAATGCAGGACCGGCCATGGAGAAATGGGAGCCTTGCTACGCTGATGGGTGGGATGTAAATTGCCAACAGCCACTCTGGAGAAGTGTACGGTGTGTTCTGAAACATCTAAAAAACACAGCTTGGAGAGCATAGGGCACTTCCACTCATGGGCGTATAAATTGGGAAAACTAAAAATCAGCAAGACACAGGCACCCCAAAGTTTAGGCCTGCTCTGTTGACAAGAACCCCCACTTCATTACACCTTAAATATCCTAGGAAAGAGAAAAATGGATAAAGAAGTTGTGGTCCTCATGTACAATGGAATATCACTCAGCCATGAAATCAACGTCATAAGGCTAGTAGCAGCACGATGAGTGGATTTAGGTACGACGATTCTAAGTGAAATAAGTCACACAGAAAAAGACACTTATCATAAGATATCACTTAGAGAGGGAATGTAAAAACCGCTACACTTGAACTGAATTACAAAACAGAACAGAGTCACACGTTTAGGAAACACACTATGGCTGCTGAACGGGAAAGGTGAGGTGGGGTGATGCATAAAACAAGGGTTTCAAATTTGCTCCGATACCGTTCCATAAACCCAATATGTAAGAGACAAGACCTATTCCTTTTTCAGTGAACTGGACTCAACACCCCCTATTCACCGCACAAGAATATATCTGACTAGTAAGAATCTCCAAACCTATGTATTGATATCTCTCTGTAAGTGAGTCAATGGGGTGTAAAGCGGCATAAACACAGCCGTGAAAAGCAGCTAAACCCCATTATAAAAATAAATTACTTTTCAAAACCCGTGAAACAAAGACAGTAAAAGAGAGAGAAATTCTTACAAAATTCGTCCAGGGGCTGTGATGCAACCTGGATTGACCATATCTAGACCCACAGCTGATTGAGACATAAGGCTGGACACTCTTGGGGCTGAGAGGTTCGGTGAGGTTGTGTGAGCCAACACAGACCCTTTCAAGTAATACTGCATGGTACCCATCCCATGGGTCCCAAATCTCCAGGTTCAAGGGCATCTTCCTACGTCGAAAACAGGCATGAGAAACCCAGAAGATGGTACACCGTGTGATCGGGAAAGGTTTCTAAAACGCACCTCATTTCTCATCTCCTTTGCTCGGGTTCGCCATTCCAGCCGATTTACTAGCCATCTCCCTCCTTGGAGAATCAGCACCTTTAACCTCCTGTTCCGTACAGGTTGCAATTTGTCCTGAGGATGAACGGGAAGAGGGGGAACCAATGAGAGACTAGCTCTAGGTGTTGGGACAGGCACAGGTCACTCTATTTTCCCATCAGGAAGAAGAATTAAGCACAAGCTCAGCCTGCCCCCCAGAACCAGAAGAGGGCCTGAAGCAATCCTGCGCTTTTGTGGCCAGCTCCCAAAAAAGCGAGTTGAAAAATGGAGCTCAGGGGCACTGCAATTCACAAACCTGCAGAGTTTTAAATGATACCTCTCGTCCACAAATATATTAAGGGAAGGCAACGAAGAGGCTTTGAAAGCAAGGC